>NW_027308996.1:0-57617 GCF_047496885.1 Scyliorhinus torazame
CATTCTCCCCCCCCAAATTCTCTCTCCCCCCCCATTCTCTCTCCCCCCCCATTCTCTCTCCCCCCCCATTCTCTCCCCCCCATTCTCTCTCCCCCCCATTCTCCCCCCCCCAATTCTCTCTCCCCCCCCATTCTCTCTCCCCCCCCATTCTCTCTCCCCCCCCCATTCTCTCTCTCCCCCCCCCATTCTCTCTCCTCCCCCCCCCATTCTCTCTCCTCCCCCCCCCCATTCTCTCTCCCCCCCCCATTCTCTCTCCCCCCCCCCATTCTCTCTCCCCCCCCCATTCTCTCTCCCCCCCCCATTCTCTCTCTCCCCCCCCATTCTCTCTCCCCCCATTCTCTCTCCCCCCCCATTCTCTCTCCCCCCCCCATTCTCTCTCCCCCCCCCCATTCTCTCTCCCCCCCCCATTCTCTCTCCCCCCCCCATTCTCTCTCCCCCCCCCATTCTCTCTCCCCCCCCCATTCTCTCTCCCCCCCCCCATTCTCTCTAGCCCCCCTCTCCCCCCCCTCCCCCCCTCTCCCCCCCCTCTCCCCCCCCCTCTCCTCCCCCCTCTCTCTCCCCCCCCTCTCTCTCCCCCCCTCTCCCTCCCCCCCTCTCCCCTCCCCCCCTCTCCCTCCTCCCCCCTCTCCCCCCCCCTCTCCTCCCCCTCTCTCTCCCCCCCCCTCTCTCTCCCCCCCTCTCCCTCCCCCCCTCTCCCTCCTCCCCTCTCCCCTCCTCCCCCCTCTCCCCCCCCCTCTCTCCCCCCCCTCTCTCCCCCCCCTCTGTCCCCCCCTCTCTCCCACCCCCCCTCTCTCCCACCCCCCCCTCTCTCCCACCCCCCCTCTCTCCCACCCCCCCTCTCTCCCCCCCACCCCCCCCTCCCCCCCCTCTCTCTCCCCCCCCATTCTCTCCCCCCCCATTCTCTCTCCCCCCCCCATTCTCTCTCCCCCCCCATTCTCTCTCCCCCCCCCATTCTCTCTCCCCCCCCATTCTCTCCCCCCCCATTCTCTCTCCCCCCCATCATTCTCTCTTCCCCCCCCCATTCTCTCTCCCCCCCCCATTCTCTCTCCCCTACCCCCATTCTCTCTCCCCTACCCCCATTCTCTCCCTCCCCCCCCATTCTCTCCCTCCCCCCCCATTCTCTCCCTCCCCCCCCCATTCTCCCTCCCCCCATTCTCCCTCCCCCCATTCTCCCTCCCCCCCCATTCTCCCTTCCCCCCATTCTCTCTCCCCCCCCCATTCTCTCTCCCCCCCCCATTTTCTCTCCCCCCCCAATTCTCTCCCCCCCCCCAATTCTCTCTCCCCCCCCCAATTCTCTCTCCCCCCCATTCTCCCCCCCCAAATTCTCTCTCCCCCCCATTCTCTCTCCCCCCCCTCTCTCCCACCCCCCCTCTCTCCCACCCCCCCCTCTCTCTCCCACCCCCCCCTCTCTCCCCCCCACCCCCCTCCCCCCCTCTCTCCCCCCCACCCCCCCTCCCCCCCTCTCTCCCACCCCCCCCTCTCTCCCACCCCCCCTCTCTCCCCCCCACCCCCCCTCCCCCCCTCTCTCTCCCCCCCCATTCTCTCCCCCCCCTCTCCCCCCCCCCATTCTCTCCCCCCCCCATTCTCTCTCCCCCCCCCATTCTCTCCCCCCCCATTCTCTCTCCCCCCCATCATTCTCTCTTCCCCCCCCATTCTCTCTCTTTCCCCCCCCCCATTCTCTCTCCCCCCCCCCATTCTCTCTCCCCTACCCCCATTCTCTCTCCCCCCATTCTCTCCCTCCCCCCCCATTCTCTCCCTCCCCCCCCCCATTCTCTCCCTCCCCCCCCATTCTCTCCCTCCCCCCCCCATTCTCCCTCCCCCCCCCCCATTCTCCCTCCCCCCCATTCTCCCTCCCCCCCCCATTCTCCCTCCCCCCCATTCTCCCTCCCCCCCCCATTCTCTCTCCCCCCCCATTTTCTCTCCCCCCCCCAATCTCTCTCCCCCCCCCCATTCTCTGTCCCCCCCACCCCCCCCATTCTCTGTCCCCCCCACCCCCCCCATTCTCTGTCCCCCCCACCCCCCCACATTCTCTGTCCCCCCCCCCATTCTCTGTCCCCCCCCATTCTCTGTCCCCCCCCCCCATTCTCTGTCCCCCCCCCCAATTCTCTGTCCCCCCCCCATTCTCTGTCCCCCCCCATTCTCTGTCCCCCCCCCATTCTCTGTCCCCCCCCCATTCTCTGTCCCCCCCCCATTCTCTGTCCCCCCCCCCCATTCTCTGTCCCCCCCCCCATTCTCTGTCTCCCCCCCCCCCATTCTCTGTCTCCCCCCCCCATTCTCTGTCCCCCCCCCATTCTCTGTCCCCCCCCCATTCTCTGTCCGTCCCCCCCATTCTCTGTCCGTCCCCCCCCCATTCTCTGTCCCCCCCCACCCCCATTCTCTGTCCCCCCCCACCCCCATTCTCTGTCCCCCCCCCCATTCTCTGTCCCCCCCCCCATTCTCTGTCCCCCCCCCCATTCTCTGTCCCCCCCCCCCATTCTCTGTCCCCCCCCCCATTCTCTGTCCCCCCCCCATTCTCTGTCCCCCCCCATTCTCTGTCCCCCCCCCATTCTCTGCCCCCCCCCCATTCTCTGTCCCCCCCCCCATTCTCTGTCTGTCTCCCCCCCCCCCCATTCTCTGTCTGTCCCCCCCCCATTCTCTGTCTGTCCCCCCCCCATTCTCTGTCTGTTCCCCCCCCCATTCTCTGTCCCCCCCCCCATTCTCTGTCCCCCCCCATTCTCTGTCCCCCCCCCCATTCTCTGTCCCCCCCCCCCATTCTCTGTCCCCCCCCCATTCTCTGTCGTCCCCCCCCCCATTCTCTGTCCCCCCCCCATTCTCTGTCCCCCCCCATTCTCTGTCCCCCCCCCCATTCTCTGTCCCCCCCACCCCCCCATTCTCTGTCCCCCCCACCCCCCCATTCTCTGTCCCCCCCACCCCCCCATTCTCTGTCCCCCCCACCCCCCCATTCTCTGTCCCCCCCACCCCCATTCTCTGTCCCCCCCACCCCCCCATTCTCTGTCCCCCCCATTCTCTGTCCCCCCCACCCCCCCATTCTCTGTCCCCCCCATTCTCTGTCCCCCCCACCCCCCCATTCTCTGTCCCCCCCACCCCATTCTCTGTCCCCCCCACCCCCCATTCTCTGTCCCCCCCCACCCCCCATTCTCTGTCCCCCCCACCCCCCATTCTCTGTCCCCCCCACCCCCCCATTCTCTGTCCCCCCCACCCCCCCATTCTCTGTCCCCCCCATTCTCTGTCCCCCCCACCCCCCCATTCTCTGTCCCCCCCACCCCCCCATTCTCTGTCCCCCCCACCCCCCCATTCTCTGTCCCCCCCCACCCCCCCATTCTCTGTCCCCCCCCCACCCCCCCATTCTCTGTCCCCCCCACCCCCCCATTCTCTGTCCCCCCCATTCCCCCATTCTCTGTCCCCCCCACCCCCCCATTCTCTGTCCCCCCCACCCCCCATTCTCTGTCCCCCCCCACCCCCCATTCTCTGTCCCCCCCATTCTCTGTCCCCCTCCCACCCCCCCATTCTCTGTCCCCCCCCACCCCCCCATTCTCTGTCACCCCCACCCCCCCCATTCTCTGTCACCCCCCACCCCCCCCATTCTCTGTCCCCCCCATTCTCTGTCCCCCCCATTCTCTGTCCCCCCCCCACCCCCCCATTCTCTGTCACCCCCCACCCCCCCATTCTCTGTCCCCCCCACCCCATTCTCTGTCCCCCCCACCCCCCATTCTCTGTCCCCCCCACCCCCCATTCTCTGACCCCCCCACCCCCCCATTCTCTGTCCCCCCCACCCCCCTATTCTCTGTCCCCCCCATTCTCTGTCCCCCCCACCCCCCCATTCTCTGTTCCCCCCATTCTCTGTCCCCCCCATTCTCTGTCCCCCCCACCCCCCCATTCTCTGTCCCCCCCATTCTCTGTCCCCCCCACCCCCCATTCTCTGTCCTCCCCCACCCCCCATTCTCTGTCCCCTCCCACCCCCCATTCTCTGTCCCCCCCACCCCCCATTCTCTGTCCCCCCCACCCCCCCATTCTCTGTCCCCCCCACCCCCCCATTCTCTGTCCCCCCCATTCTCTGTCCCCCCACCCCCCCATTCTCTGTCCCCCCCACCCCCCCATTCTCTGTCCCCCCCCACCCCATTCTCTGTCCCCCCCCCCCATTCTCTGTCCCCCCCCACCCCATTCTCTGTCCCCCACCCCCCCATTCTCTGTCCCCCACCCCCCCATTCTCTGTCCCCCCCACCCCCCCATTCTCTGTCCCCCCCACCCCCCCATTCTCTGTCCCCCCCACCCCCCCATTCTCTGTCCCCCCCACCCCCCCATTCTCTGTCCCCCCCACCCCATTCTCTGTCCCCCACCCCCCCATTCTCTGTCCCCCCCACCCCCCCATTCTCTGTCCCCCCCACCCCCCCATTCTCTGTCCCCCCCCATTCTCTGTCCCCCCCATTCTCTGTCCCCCCCACCCCCCCATTCTCTGTCCCCCCCACCCCCCCACTCTCTGTCCCCCCCATTCTCTGTCCCCCCCCACCCCCCCATTCTCTGTCACCCCCCCCCATTCTCTGTCCCCCCCCCCCCATTCTCTGTCCCCCCCCCATTCTCTGTCCCCCCCCCCCATTCTCTGTCCCCCCCCCCCATTCTCTGTCCCCCCCCCATTCTCTGTCCCCCCCCCCATTCTCTGTCCCCCCCCCATTCTCTGTCCCCCCCCCCATTCTCTGTCCCCCCCACCCCCCATTCTCTGTCCCCCCCCCACCCCCCCATTCTCTGTCCCCCCCACCCCCCCATTCTCTGTCCCCCCCCCACCCCATTCTCTGTCCCCCACCCCCCCATTCTCTGTCCCCCACCCCCCCATTCTCTGTCCCCCACCCCCCCATTCTCTGTCCCCCCCACCCCCCCATTCTCTGTCCCCCCCATTCTCTGTCCCCCCCACCCCCCCATTCTCTGTCCCCCCCACCCCCCCATTCTCTGTCCCCCCCATTCTCTGTCCCCCCCCCCATTCTCTGTCCCCCCCCCCCATTCTCTGTCACCCCCCCCATTCTCTGTCCCCCCCCCATTCTCTGTCCCCCCCCCCCATTCTCTGTCCCCCCCCCATTCTCTGTCCCCCCCCCCATTCTCTGTCCCCCCCCCCATTCTCTGTCCCCCCCCATTCTCTGTCCCCCCCCCCCATTCTCTGTCCCCCCCCCCCCATTCTCTGTCCCCCCCCCCATTCTCTGTCCCCCCCCCCCCATTCTCTGTCCCCCCCCACCCCCCCATTCTCTGTCACCCCCCCCCCATTCTCTGTCCCCCCCCCATTCTCTGTCCCCCCCACCCCCCCATTCTCTGTCCCCCCCACCCCATTCTCTGTCCCCCACCCCCCCATTCTCTGTCCCCCACCCCCCCATTCTCTGTCCCCCACCCCCCCATTCTCTGTCCCCCCCATTCTCTGTCCCCCCCACCCCCCCATTCTCTGTCCCCCCCACCCCCCCATTCTCTGTCCCCCCCACCCCCCCATTCTCTGTCCCCCCCACCCCCCATTCTCTGTCCCCCCCATTCTCTGTCCCCCCCCCCATTCTCTGTCCCCCCCCCATTCTCTGTCACCCCCCCCCATTCCCTGTCCCCCCCCCACCCCCCCATTCTCTGTCCCCCCCCCCATTCTCTGTCCCCCCCCCCATTCTCTGTCCCCCCCCCATTCTCTGTCCCCCCCCCCATTCTCTGTCCCCCCCCCATTCTCTGTCCCCCCCCCATTCTCTGTCCCCCCCCCCCATTCTCTGTCCCCCCCCCCATTCTCTGTCCCCCCCCCCATTCTCTGTCCCCCCCTCCCCCCCATTCTCTGTCCCCCCCCCATTCTCTGTTCCCCCCCCCCATTCTCTGTCCCACCCCCCACTCTCTGTCCCCCCCCCATTCTCTGTCCCCCCCCCCATTCTCTGTCCCCCCCCCCATTCTCTGTCCCCCCCCCCATTCTCTGCCCCCCCCCCACCCCCCCATTCTCTGTCCCCCCCACCCCCCATTCTCTGTCCCCCCCACCCCCCATTCTCTGTCCCCCCCCCCATTCTCTGTCCCCCCCCCCATTCTCTGTCCCACCCCCCACTCTCTGTCCCCCCCCCCATTCTCTGTCCCCCCCCCCCCATTCTCTGTCCCACCCCCCACCCCCCATTCTCTGTCCCACCCCCCACCCCCCATTCTCTGTCCCACCCCCCACCCCCCCATTCTCTGTCCCACCCCCCACCCCCCCATTCTCTGTCCCACCCCCCACCCCCCCATTCTCTGTCCCACCCCCCCATTCTCTGTCCCACCCCCCACCCCCCCATTCTCTGTCCCACCCCCCACCCCCCCATTCTCTGTCCCACCCCCCCATTCTCTGTCCCCCCCCCCATTCTCTGTCCCCCCCCCCATTCTCTGTCCCCCCCCCCCCATTCTCTGTCCCCCCCCCCCCATTCTCTGTCCCCCCCCCCCATTCTCTGTCCCACCCCCCACTCTCTGTCCCCCCCCCCATTCTCTGTCCCCCCCCCCATTCTCTGTCCCCCCCCCCCATTCTCTGTCCCCCCCCCATTCTCTGTCCCCCCCCCCCATTCTCTGTCCCCCTCCCCCCCATTCTCTGTCCCCCCCCCCCATTCTCTGTCCCCCCCCCCATTCTCTGTCCCCCCCCCCCACTCTCTGTCCCCCCCCCCACTCTCTGTCCCCCCCCCCACTCTCTGTCCCCCCCCCATTCTCTGTCCCCCCCCCATTCTCTGTCCCCCCCCCCCATTCTCTGTCCCACCCCCCACTCTCTGTCCCCCCCCCCCACTCTCTGTCCCCCCCCCCCATTCTCTGTCCCCCCCCCCCATTCTCTGTCCCCCCCCCCCATTCTCTGTCCCCCCCCCCCATTCTCTGTCCCCCCCCCCATTCTCTGTCCCCCCCCCCATTCTCTGTCCCCCCCCCCCATTCTCTGTCCCCCCCACCCACCCCCCCATTCTCTGTCCCCCCCCCCCATTCTCTGTCCCCCCCCCCCCCCCATTCTCTGTCCCCCCCCCCCCCATTCTCTGTCCCCCCCCCCCATTCTCTGTCCCCCCCCCCCCATTCTCTGTCCCCCCCCCCCCCATTCTCTGTCCCCCCCCCCCCCATTCTCTGTCCCCCCCCCCCCATTCTCTGTCCCCCCCCCCCCATTCTCTGTCCCCCCCCCCCCCATTCTCTGTCCCCCCCCCCCATTCTCTGTCCCCCCCCCACCCCCCCATTCTCTGTCCCACCCCCCCACTCTCTGTCACCCCCATTCCCCCCCCCGTGGGCGGGGCTGATGGGCGGTGCCTGGCCCTGATTGACTGACACTGCGACCAATCGGCGAACCGTCCCCGCCCCCTTCCGGTGAGACGGATGTGATTCTCATCCAATCAGCGGTCGGCCTGTTTGACGTCCCGCCTCTCATTGGGATTTTGAGGTTTGAGTTGTGGGTTTTAAATATTGGCGAGGGCGGCGCCCAACGGCCGGAAGGTGACTTCCGGCACCGCCCTTTGGATGGACAACCCCGCTGTCCAATCAGTTGGGAGGCGCCTGACCAATCGGTGCCGGCGCTGGGGGCGGGGCACTGCCGGCGCTGGGGGCGGGGCACTACCTGTGCCCCTGGCAGGCGGGCATTATTGATTGACAGCGGATTCAGGCCAATCGGAGCGAGGTGTTGTCGAATGGGCATGCCTGGGGGCGGGCCTTAGTGACGTCAGGGATCTCCTGTCTATGGGGTTGGGAAGGCCGCCTAGCTCTCTCCAATGGAAGCGCCGCCCAACCTGATTGACACCTGCTCCGCCCAATAGAAAGAGGAGGTGGGTGGATGGTGAGCGGTGATTTGTTGCTCGCCCCTGTGATTGACAACTGTGCCGCCCAATGGGAGAGCACCGTGCACCGTGGGTGACGCCGGTCGCAGTCCAACCGGAAGCGAGGCGGGAGGGCGGGTTCTCTGGCGAGGCTGGCGGCCAATGGGAGAGCCGCCCTTTCTGATGGACGGCGCGGCGGACCAATGGGAGGGCGGGATTGGGGCGCCGAGTCCCGCCCTCCCCGCGTTCTCCCGTCAATCGGCGGCGGTCGATGGTGGCGGCGGCCTGCTGATTGTCGCCGCTCTTCTCGGAGGCGGCCGCCCTCACCCCCACCCCCCGGGCCTCAGGCGCTCCCACCAACCCCCCCCTGTGTCCGCTCGCCCCTTGCGGGCTTTTTGTGACGCCTTTCGCGTTCAGTGTGGGTGTCCCTTTAAGACTTAAAGGGTCCACCCTCCCATTATTTTGGTGTCCCCTTTAAGATTTAAAGGGACCTGACCTGTTATCCCCAACCACCCCCAATTTTGAGATCTGAAGCGACCCCCCCCCCCCCAACCACCCCTTTAAAAAAAAATTAAAGGGACCACTCCCTTTCCTTTGGCCTCCCCCCTTAAGACTTAAAGGGACCATCCCCTTTACTGTATTGTGGCCCCGCCCTTCCAGATTTGGAGGGTCCTTCCGTTTTGTTTGCCCCTCCCCTTTTCACAGTTAAAGGGACAACCCCTGACCTTATTGACGATTTAAAGGGACCATCTCCTGCTAGGGATCCCTTAAAGGGACATCACCAACCCCCCCCCCCCGGCTCTGGTAGGGCATGTCCGGGATGTCGGATCCTCCAGGGGAGAGGGCTGAGGGTCCCATTCTGCTCATGGCCTCTCCAGCCCTGCCCCCCGCCGACGGCAAGCCCCTCAGTCCCAGCAGCAGCAAGTACGTCAAGCTCAACGTAGGGGGCTGCCTCCACTACACCACGGTGCAGACCCTCTCCAAGCAAGAGACCGTCCTCAAGGCCATGTTCAGTGGCAACATGGAGGTCCTGACGGACCATGAAGGTCTCGCTTCTCTCCCGCACCTTCCAAGGGGGCGATGGCGGTGGGTGGGCGGGAGATGTGGGGGGGGGGGGGGGGCGCTGTGGGGGAGAAAGCAAGACACCTTATTGTCAATTCACTGACTGCATTGAAACGTGAGAGAAGAGACTTCAGCAGGACATTGACTAGACAAGTGGGCGGGCAAGTGGCAGATACAGTTTAACACAGAGAAATATGAAGTGGTTTATTTTGGTGGGAAAAATGTGTAGAGACGATTTAAAGTAAAGGGTACAATTGTAAATGGGGACGGCAGGAGCAGGGGGGGTGGGGGGTCTGTGTATAAATCGGTGATGGTCGGGACAGGTTGAGCGAGAGCTCAGTTAATAAAGCGAACAGCATCCTGGGATTTATTAACGGGGCGCAGAGTACAAGAGGCAGGAGGTTCTGTAAACAAAGGGATCAGTGCTGGGATATCAACCTTTTAGTATTTATAAAAATGACCTGGATGAAGGGGCGGTTGTTAAATTCATTGACGGCATGAAGTTGGGTAGGAAAGTAAGTTGTGAAGAAGACGCAAGGAGGCTTCAAAGGGTGGATTCAGCGAGTGGGGAAGAAATCTGGCAAATGGAGTATAATGGGGAAAAATGTGAAATGGTCCATTTTGGCAGAAGAAGTTTGAAAAACGAGGCTTATTGTCTAAATGGAGAGAGATTGCAGAGCTCTGAGGATGCAGAGGGATCTGGGAGCCCGAGGGTATGAATCTCAAAAGGTTTGGAAAGAACGATTCCGGGGAGGAGGAACCTCTGACGGCGGCAGATTGGAGAAGGTGGGGCCTGTTCTCCTTGGGGAAGAGAATGTCGAGAGAAGATTTAGATGGGTTTGAAATTGCGAGGCGGGGGAGTCGGGGACAGAGCGAGGGAGAGTCTGTCCCTGTTGACGGGAGGATCGGGGCGAGTGGGAGGTGGGTGACTGGGACGAGACTGAGAACAAGTGCTGGTCAGTTGAGGATTTGGGGAGGGCGGTGGATTATTGCCTGACGAGCTGAATGTGTGGGCTGAGGGTCAAGGGGAGCGGGGTGAGGCTGGCTGGCTCTGGTACACACGAGTGCATTCTGGGTACCCTCACTATTCCCTCACTCACTCCCTGTGACTAACCCGCAGGCTGGATCCTGGTCGACAGGTGCGGGAAGCACTTTGGCACTCTGCTTAACTACCTACGTGACGGCGCAGTACCCCTACCCGAGTCTGTGAGGGAGATCGAGGAGCTACAGCTCGAGGCAAAATACTATCTCATTGAGGGGCTGGTGGAGGACTGCCAGCTCGCATTAAAGGTATGGGGTGCGCGGCGGAGAGAGTGTTATAACGGAGAGTCTGATACTGAGGGACCGTGTGAGAGAGAGAGTGTTATAACTGAGAGTCTGATACTGAGGGACAGTGTAACAGAGAGAGTGTTATAACTGAGAGTCTGATACTGAGGGACAGTGTGAGAGAGAGAGTGTTATAACTGAGAGTCTGATACTGAGGGACAGTGTGAGAGAGAGAGATTGTTATAACTGAGAGTCTGATACTGAGGGACCGTGTGAGAGAGAGAGTGTTATAACTGAGAGTCTGATACTGAGGGACCGTGTGAGAGAGAGAGTGTTATAACTGAGAGTCTGATACTGAGGGACAGTGTAACAGAGAGAGTGTTATAACTGAGAGTCTGATACTGAGGGACAGTGTGAGAGAGAGAGTGTTATAACTGAGAGTCTGATACTGATGGACAGTGTGAGAGAGAGTGTTATAACTGAGAGTCTGATACTGAGGGACAGTGTAACAGAGAGAGTGTTATAACTGAGAGTCTGACACTGAGGGACAGTGTGAGAGAGAGAGTTATAACTGAGAGTCTGATACTGAGGGACAGTGTAACAGGGAGAGTGTTATAACTGAGAGTCTGATACTGAGGGACAGTGTGTGTGAGAGAGTGTTATAACTGAGAGTCTGTTACTGAGGGACAGTGTGAGAGAGAGTGTTATAACTGAGAGTCTGACACTGAGAGACAGTGTGTGAGAGAGAGTGTTATAACTGGGAGTCTGATACTGAGGTACATTGTAACAGAGAGAGTGTTATAACTGAGAGTCTGATACTGAGGGACAGTGTAACAGAGAGAGTGTTATAACTGAGAGTCTGACACTGAGGGACAGTGTGTGAGAGAGAGTGTTATAACTGAGAGTCTGATACTGAGGGACAGTGTAACAGAGAGAGTGTTATAACTGAGAGTCTGATACTGAGGGACAGTGTGTGAGAGAGAGTGTTATAACTGAGAGTCTGATACTGAGGGACAGTGTAACAGAGAGAGTGTTATAACTGACAGTCTGATACTGAGGGACAGTGTAACAGAGAGAGTGTTATAACTGAGAGCCTGATACTGAGGGACAGTGTGTGTGAGAGAGTGTTATAACTGAGAGTCTGACACTGAGGGCCAGTGTCAGAGAGAGTGTTATAACTGAGAGTCTGATACTGAGGGACAGTGTGAGAGAGAGTGTTATAACTGAGAGTCTGATACTGAGGGACAGTGTAACAGAGAGTGTTATAACTGAGAGTCTGATACTGAGGGACAGTGTGTGTGAGAGAGTGTTATAACTGAGAGTCTGATACTGAGGGACAGTGTAACAGAGAGAGTGTTATAACTGAGAGTCTGATACTGAGGGACAGTGTAACAGAGAGAGTGTTATAACTGAGAGTATGATACTGAGGGACAGTGTAACAGAGAGAGTGTTATAACTGAGAGTCTGACACTGAGGGACAGTGTGTGAGAGAGAGTGTTATAACTGAGAGTCTGATACTGAGGGACAGTGTAACAGAGAGAGTGTTATAACTGAGAGTCTGACACTGATGGACAGTGTGTGAGAGAGAGTGTTATAACTGAGAGTCTGATACTGAGGGACAGTGTAACAGAGAGAGTGTTATAACTGAGAGTCTGATACTGAGGGACAGTGTGTGAGAGAGAGTGTTATAACTGAGTCTGATACTGAGAGACAGTGTGTGAGAGAGAGTGTTATAACTGAGAGTCTGATACTGAGGGACAGTGTGAGAGAGAGAGTGTTATAACTGAGAGTCTGATACTGAGGGACAGTGTGTGAGAGAGAGTGTTATAACTGAGAGTCTGATACTGAGGGACAGTGTAACAGAGAGAGTGTTATAACTGACAGTCTGATACTGAGGGACAGTGTAACAGAGAGAGTGTTATAACTGAGAGCCTGATACTGAGGGACAGTGTGTGTGAGAGAGTGTTATAACTGAGAGTCTGACACTGAGGGCCAGTGTGAGAGAGAGTGTTATAACTGAGAGTCTGATACTGAGGGACAGTGTGAGAGAGAGTGTTATAACTGAGAGTCTGATACTGAGGGACAGTGTGAGAGAGAGTGTTATAACTGAGAGTCTGATACTGAGGGACAGTGTGTGAGAGAGTGTTATAACTGAGAGTCTGATACTGAGGGACAGTGTGAGAGAGAGAGTGTTATAACTGAGAGTCTGATACTGAGGGACAGTGTAACAGAGAGAGTGTTATAACTGAGAGTCTGATACTGAGGGACAGTGTGAGAGAGAGAGTGTTATAACTGACTGTCTGATACTGAGGGACAGTGTGTGAGAGAGTGTTATAACTGAGAGTCTGATACTGAGGGACAGTGTAACAGAGAGAGTGTTATAACTGAGAGTCTGATACTGAGGGACAGTGTGAGAGAGAGAGTGTTATAACTGACTGTCTGATACTGAGGGACAGTGTGTGAGAGAGTGTTATAACTGAGAGTCTGATACTGAGGGACAGTGTGAGAGAGAGAGTGTTATAACTGAGAGTCTGATACTGAGGAACAGTGTAACAGAGAGAGTGTTATAACTGAGAGTCTGATACTGAGGGACAGTGTAACAGAGAGTGAGTGTTATAACTGAGAGTCTGATACTGAGGGACAGTGTGACAGAGAGAGTGTGATAACTGTGAGTCTGATACTGAGGGACAGTGTGAGAGAGAGAGAGTGTTATAACTGAGAGTCTGATACTGAGGGACAGTGTGTGAGAGAGAGTGTTATAACTCAGAGTCTGATACTGAGGAACAGTGTAACAGAGAGAGTGTGATAACTGTGAGTCTGATACTGAGGGACAGTGTGAGAGAGAGAGTGTTATAACTGAGAGTCTGATACTGAGGGACAGTGTGAGAGAGAGAGAGAGTGTTATAACTGAGAGTCTGACACTGAGGGACAGTGTGTGAGAGAGAGTGTTATAACTGAGAGTCTGATACTGAGGGACAATGTGAGAGAGAGAGAGTGTTATAACTGAGAGTCTGATACTGAGGGACAGTGTGTGAGAGAGTGTTATAACTGAGAGTCTGATACTGAGGGACAGTGTGTGAGAGAGAGTGTTATAACTGAGAGTCTGATACTGAGGGTACAGTGTGAGAGAGAGTGTTATAACTGAGAGTCCGATACTGAGGGACAGTGTAACAGAGAGAGTGTTATAACTGAGAGTCTGATACTGAAGGACAGTGTAACAGAGAGAGTGTTATAACTGAGAGTCTGATACTGAGGGACAGTGTGAGAGAGAGAGTGTTATAACTGAGAGTCTGATACTGAGTGACAGTGTGTGAGAGAGTGTTATAACTGAGAGTCTGATACTGAGGGACAGTGTGTGAGAGAGTGTTATAACTGAGAGTCTGATACTGAGGAACAGTGTAACAGAGAGAGTGTTATAACTGAGTCTGATACTGAGGGACAGTGTGAGAGAGAGAGTGTTATAACTGAGTCTGATACTGAGGGACAGTGTGAGAGAGAGAGTGTTATAACTGAGAGTCTGATACTGAGGGACAGTGTGAGAGAGAGAGTGTTATAACTGAGAGTCTGATACTGAGGGACAGTGTGTGAGAGAGAGTGTTATAACTAAGAGTCTGATACTGAGGGACAGTGTGTGAGAGAGAGTGTTATAACTGAGAGTCTGATACTGAGGGACAGTGTAACAGAGAGAGTGTTATAACTGAGAGTCTGATACTGAGGGACAGTGTGTGAGAGAGAGTGTTATAACTGAGAGTCTGATACTGAGGGACAGTGTAACAGAGAGAGTGTTATAACTGAGAATCTGATACTGAGGGACAGTGTGAGAGAGAGAGTGTTATAACTGAGAGTCTGATACTGAGGGACAGTGTGAGAGAGAGAGTGTTATAACTGAGAGTCTGATACTGAGGGACAGTGTGAGAGAGAGAGTGTTATAACTGAGAGTCTGATACTGAGGGATAGTGTAACAGAGAGAGAGTGTTATAACTGAGAGTCTGATAGTGAGGGACAGTGTGTGAGAGAGAGTGTTATAACTGAGAGTCTGATACTGAGGGACAGTGTGTGAGAGAGAGTGTTATAACTGAGAGTTTGATACTGAGGGACAGTGTAACAGGGAGAGTGTTATAACTGAGAGTCTGATACTGAGCGACAGTGTGAGAGAGAGAGAGTGTTATAACTGAGAGTCTGATACTGAGGGACAGTGTGTGAGAGAGTGTTATAACGGAGAGTCTGATACTGAGAGTCAGTGAGAGAGAGTGTTATAACTGAGAGTCTGATGCTGAGGGACAGTGAGAGAGAGAGAGAGTGTTATAACTGAGAGTCTGATACTGAGGGACAGTGTGAGAGAGTGAGTGTTATAACTGAGAGTCTGATACTGAGGGACAGTGTGTGAGAGAGAGTGTTATAACTGAGAGTCTGATACTGAGGGACAGTGTGAGAGAGAGAGTGTTCTACCCGAGAGTCTGATACTGAGGGACAGTGTGTGAGAGAGAGTGTTATAACTGAGAGTCTGATACTGAGGGACAGTGTGAGAGAGAGAGTGTTCTACCCGAGAGTCTATACTGAGGGACAGTGAGAGAGAGAGAGTGTTATAACTGAGAGTCTGATACTGAGGGACAGTGTGTGAGAGAGAGTGTTATAACTGAGAGTCTGATACTGAGGGACAGTGTAACAGAGAGAGTGTTATAACTGAGAGTCTGATACTGAGGGACAGTGTGTGAGAGAGTGTTATAACTGAGAGTCTGATACTGGGGGACAGTGTGAGAGAGAGACTGTTATAACTGAGAGTCTGATACTGAGGGACAGTGTGAGAGAGAGCGTGTTATAACTGAGAGTCTGATACTGAGGGACAGTGTGTGAGAGAGAGTGTTATAACTGAGAGTCTGATACTGAGGGGCAGTGTGACAGAGAGAGTGTTATAACTGAGAGTCTGACACTGAGGGACAGTGTGAGAGAGAGAGTGTTATAACTGAGAGTCTGATACTGAGGGACAGTGTGAGAGAGAGTGTTATATCTGAGAGTCTGATACTGAGGGACAGTGTGGAGAGAGTGTTATAACTGAGAGTCTGATACTGAGGGACAGTGTGTGAGAGAGAGTGTTATAACTGAGAGTCTGATACTGAGGGACAGTGTGGAGAGAGTGTTATAACTGAGAGTCTGATACTGAGGGACAGTGTGTGAGAGAGAGTGTTATAACTGAGAGTCTGATACTGAGGGGCAGTGTGACAGAGAGAGTGTTATAACTGAGAGTCTGACACTGAGGGACAGTGTGAGAGAGAGAGTGTTATAACTGAGAGTCTGATACTGAGGGACAGTGTGAGAGAGAGTGTTATAACTGAGAGTCTGATACTGAGGGACAGTATAACAGAGAGAGTGTTATAACTGAGAGTCTGATACTGAGGGACAGTGTGAGAGAGAGAGTGTTATAACTGAGAGTCTGATACTGAGGGACAGTGTAACAGAGAGAGTGTTATAACTGAGAGTCTGATACTGAGGGACAGTGTGTGAGAGAGAGTGTTCTAACTGAGAGTTTGATACTGAGGGACAGTGTGTGAGAGAGTTATAACTGAGAGTCTGATACTGAGGGACAGTGTGAGAGAGAGAGAGTGATAACTGAGAGTCTCATACTGAGGGACAGTGTGTGAGAGAGTGTTATAACTGAGAGTCTGATACTGAGGGCCAGTGTGAGAGAGAGTGTTATAACTGAGAGTCTGATACTGAGGGACAGTGTGAGAGAGAGAGTGTTATAACTGAGAGTCTGATACTGAGGGACAGTGTGAGAGAGAGAGTGTTATAACTGAGAGTCTGATACTGAGGGATAGTGTAACAGAGAGAGAGTGTTATAACTGAGAGTCTGATAGTGAGGGACAGTGTGTGAGAGAGAGTGTTATAACTGAGAGTCTGATACTGAGGGACAGTGTAACAGAGAGAGTGTTATAACTGAGAGTCTGATACTGAGGGACAGTGTGAGAGAGAGAGTGTTATAACTGAGAGTCTGATACTGAGGGACAGTGTAACAGAGAGAGAGTGTTATAACTGAGAGTCTGATAGTGAGGGACAGTGTGTGAGAGAGAGTGTTATAACTGAGAGTCTGATACTGAGGGACAGTGTGTGAGAGAGAGTGTTATAACTGAGAGTTTGATACTGAGGGACAGTGTAACAGGGAGAGTGTTATAACTGAGAGTCTGATGCTGAGCGACAGTGTGAGAGAGAGAGAGTGTTATAACTGAGAGTCTGATACTGAGGGACAGTGTGTGAGAGAGTGTTATAACGGAGAGTCTGATACTGAGAGTCAGTGAGAGAGAGTGTTATAACTGAGAGTCTGATGCTGAGGGACAGTGAGAGAGAGAGAGAGTGTTATAACTGAGAGTCTGATACTGAGGGACAGTGTGAGAGAGTGAGTGTTATAACTGAGAGTCTGATACCGAGGGACAGTGTGTGAGAGAGAGTGTTATAACTGAGAGTCTGATACTGAGGGACAGTGTGAGAGAGAGAGTGTTCTACCCGAGAGTCTGATACTGAGGGACAGTGTGTGAGAGAGAGTGTTATAACTGAGAGTCTGATACTGAGGGACAGTGTGAGAGAGAGAGTGTTCTACCCGAGAGTCTATACTGAGGGACAGTGAGAGAGAGAGAGTGTTATAACTGAGAGTCTGAAACTGAGGGACAGTGTGTGAGAGAGAGTGTTATAACTGAGAGTCTGATACTGAGGGACAGTGTGTGAGAGAGAGTGTTATAACTGAGAGTCTGATACTGAGGGACAGTGTAACAGAGAGAGTGTTATAACTGAGAGTCTGATACTGAGGGACAGTGTGTGAGAGAGTGTTATAACTGAGAGTCTGATACTGGGGGACAGTGTGAGAGAGAGACTGTTATAACTGAGAGTCTGATACTGAGGGACAGTGTGAGAGAGAGTGTTATAACTGAGAGTCTGATACTGAGAGACAGTGTGTGAGAGAGAGTGTTATAACTGGGAGTCTGATACTGAGGTACATTGTAACAGAGAGAGTGTTATAACTGAGAGTCTGATACTGAGGGACAGTGTAACAGAGAGAGTGTTATAACTGAGAGTCTGACACTGAGGGACAGTGTGTGAGAGAGAGTGTTATAACTGAGAGTCTGATACTGAGGGACAGTGTAACAGAGAGAGTGTTATAACTGAGAGTCTGATACTGAGGGACAGTGTGTGAGAGAGAGTGTTATAACTGAGAGTCTGATACTGAGGGACAGTGTAACAGAGAGAGTGTTATAACTGACAGTCTGATACTGAGGGACAGTGTAACAGAGAGAGTGTTATAACTGAGAGCCTGATACTGAGGGACAGTGTGTGTGAGAGAGTGTTATAACTGAGAGTCTGACACTGAGGGCCAGTGTGAGAGAGAGTGTTATAACTGAGAGTCTGATACTGAGGGACAGTGTGAGAGAGAGTGTTATAACTGAGAGTCTGATACTGAGGGACAGTGTAACAGAGAGTGTTATAACTGAGAGTCTGATACTGAGGGACAGTGTGTGTGAGAGAGTGTTATAACTGAGAGTCTGATACTGAGGGACAGTGTAACAGAGAGAGTGTTATAACTGAGAGTCTGATACTGAGGGACAGTGTAACAGAGAGAGTGTTATAACTGAGAGTATGATACTGAGGGACAGTGTAACAGAGAGAGTGTTATAACTGAGAGTCTGACACTGAGGGACAGTGTGTGAGAGAGAGTGTTATAACTGAGAGTCTGATACTGAGGGACAGTGTAACAGAGAGAGTGTTATAACTGAGAGTCTGACACTGATGGACAGTGTGTGAGAGAGAGTGTTATAACTGAGAGTCTGATACTGAGGGACAGTGTAACAGAGAGAGTGTTATAACTGAGAGTCTGATACTGAGGGACAGTGTGTGAGAGAGAGTGTTATAACTGAGAGTCTGATACTGAGGGACAGTGTAACAGAGAGAGTGTTATAACTGACAGTCTGATACTGAGGGACAGTGTAACAGAGAGAGTGTTATAACTGAGAGCCTGATACTGAGGGACAGTGTGTGTGAGAGAGTGTTATAACTGAGAGTCTGACACTGAGGGCCAGTGTGAGAGAGAGTGTTATAACTGAGAGTCTGATACTGAGGGACAGTGTGAGAGAGAGTGTTATAACTGAGAGTCTGATACTGAGGGACAGTGTGAGAGAGAGTGTTATAACTGAGAGTCTGATACTGAGGGACAGTGTGAGAGAGAGAGTGTTATAACTGACTGTCTGATACTGAGGGACAGTGTGTGAGAGAGTGTTATAACTGAGAGTCTGATACTGAGGGACAGTGTAACAGAGAGAGTGTTATAACTGAGAGTCTGATACTGAGGGACAGTGTGAGAGAGAGAGTGTTATAACTGACTGTCTGATACTGAGGGACAGTGTGTGAGAGAGTGTTATAACTGAGAGTCTGATACTGAGGGACAGTGTGAGAGAGAGAGTGTTATAACTGAGAGTCTGATACTGAGGAACAGTGTAACAGAGAGAGTGTTATAACTGAGAGTCTGATACTGAGGGACAGTGTAACAGAGAGTGAGTGTTATAACTGAGAGTCTGATACTGAGGGACAGTGTGACAGAGAGAGTGTGATAACTGTGAGTCTGATACTGAGGGACAGTGTGAGAGAGAGAGAGTGTTATAACTGAGAGTCTGATACTGAGGGACAGTGTGTGAGAGAGAGTGTTATAACTCAGAGTCTGATACTGAGGAACAGTGTAACAGAGAGAGTGTGATAACTGTGAGTCTGATACTGAGGGACAGTGTGAGAGAGAGAGAGAGTGTTATAACTGAGAGTCTGATACTGAGGGACAGTGTGAGAGAGAGAGAGAGTGTTATAACTGAGAGTCTGACACTGAGGGACAGTGTGTGAGAGAGAGTGTTATAACTGAGAGTCTGATACTGAGGGACAATGTGAGAGAGAGAGAGTGTTATAACTGAGAGTCTGATACTGAGGGACAGTGTGTGAGAGAGTGTTATAACTGAGAGTCTGATACTGAGGGACAGTGTGTGAGAGAGAGTGTTATAACTGAGAGTCTGATACTGAGGGTACAGTGTGAGAGAGAGTGTTATAACTGAGAGTCCGATACTGAGGGACAGTGTAACAGAGAGAGTGTTATAACTGAGAGTCTGATACTGAAGGACAGTGTAACAGAGAGAGTGTTATAACTGAGAGTCTGATACTGAGGGACAGTGTGAGAGAGAGAGTGTTATAACTGAGAGTCTGATACTGAGTGACAGTGTGTGAGAGAGTGTTATAACTGAGAGTCTGATACTGAGGGACAGTGTGTGAGAGAGTGTTATAACTGAGAGTCTGATACTGAGGAACAGTGTAACAGAGAGAGTGTTATAACTGAGTCTGATACTGAGGGACAGTGTGAGAGAGAGAGTGTTATAACTGAGTCTGATACTGAGGGACAGTGTGAGAGAGAGAGTGTTATAACTGAGAGTCTGATACTGAGGGACAGTGTGAGAGAGAGAGTGTTATAACTGAGAGTCTGATACTGAGGGACAGTGTGTGAGAGAGAGTGTTATAACTAAGAGTCTGATACTGAGGGACAGTGTGTGAGAGAGAGTGTTATAACTGAGAGTCTGATACTGAGGGACAGTGTAACAGAGAGAGTGTTATAACTGAGAGTCTGATACTGAGGGACAGTGTGTGAGAGAGAGTGTTATAACTGAGAGTCTGATACTGAGGGACAGTGTAACAGAGAGAGTGTTATAACTGAGAATCTGATACTGAGGGACAGTGTGAGAGAGAGAGTGTTATAACTGAGAGTCTGATACTGAGGGACAGTGTGAGAGAGAGAGTGTTATAACTGAGAGTCTGATACTGAGGGACAGTGTGAGAGAGAGAGTGTTATAACTGAGAGTCTGATACTGAGGGATAGTGTAACAGAGAGAGAGTGTTATAACTGAGAGTCTGATAGTGAGGGACAGTGTGTGAGAGAGAGTGTTATAACTGAGAGTCTGATACTGAGGGACAGTGTGTGAGAGAGAGTGTTATAACTGAGAGTTTGATACTGAGGGACAGTGTAACAGGGAGAGTGTTATAACTGAGAGTCTGATACTGAGCGACAGTGTGAGAGAGAGAGAGTGTTATAACTGAGAGTCTGATACTGAGGGACAGTGTGTGAGAGAGTGTTATAACGGAGAGTCTGATACTGAGAGTCAGTGAGAGAGAGTGTTATAACTGAGAGTCTGATGCTGAGGGACAGTGAGAGAGAGAGAGAGTGTTATAACTGAGAGTCTGATACTGAGGGACAGTGTGAGAGAGTGAGTGTTATAACTGAGAGTCTGATACTGAGGGACAGTGTGTGAGAGAGAGTGTTATAACTGAGAGTCTGATACTGAGGGACAGTGTGAGAGAGAGAGTGTTCTACCCGAGAGTCTGATACTGAGGGACAGTGTGTGAGAGAGAGTGTTATAACTGAGAGTCTGATACTGAGGGACAGTGTGAGAGAGAGAGTGTTCTACCCGAGAGTCTATACTGAGGGACAGTGAGAGAGAGAGAGTGTTATAACTGAGAGTCTGATACTGAGGGACAGTGTGTGAGAGAGAGTGTTATAACTGAGAGTCTGATACTGAGGGACAGTGTAACAGAGAGAGTGTTATAACTGAGAGTCTGATACTGAGGGACAGTGTGTGAGAGAGTGTTATAACTGAGAGTCTGATACTGGGGGACAGTGTGAGAGAGAGACTGTTATAACTGAGAGTCTGATACTGAGGGACAGTGTGAGAGAGAGCGTGTTATAACTGAGAGTCTGATACTGAGGGACAGTGTGTGAGAGAGAGTGTTATAACTGAGAGTCTGATACTGAGGGGCAGTGTGACAGAGAGAGTGTTATAACTGAGAGTCTGACACTGAGGGACAGTGTGAGAGAGAGAGTGTTATAACTGAGAGTCTGATACTGAGGGACAGTGTGAGAGAGAGTGTTATATCTGAGAGTCTGATACTGAGGGACAGTGTGGAGAGAGTGTTATAACTGAGAGTCTGATACTGAGGGACAGTGTGTGAGAGAGAGTGTTATAACTGAGAGTCTGATACTGAGGGACAGTGTGGAGAGAGTGTTATAACTGAGAGTCTGATACTGAGGGACAGTGTGTGAGAGAGAGTGTTATAACTGAGAGTCTGATACTGAGGGGCAGTGTGACAGAGAGAGTGTTATAACTGAGAGTCTGACACTGAGGGACAGTGTGAGAGAGAGAGTGTTATAACTGAGAGTCTGATACTGAGGGACAGTGTGAGAGAGAGTGTTATAACTGAGAGTCTGATACTGAGGGACAGTATAACAGAGAGAGTGTTATAACTGAGAGTCTGATACTGAGGGACAGTGTGAGAGAGAGAGTGTTCTAACTGAGAGTCTGATACTGAGGGACAGTGTAACAGAGAGAGTGTTATAACTGAGAGTCTGATACTGAGGGACAGTGTGTGAGAGAGAGTGTTCTAACTGAGAGTTTGATACTGAGGGACAGTGTGTGACAGAGTTATAACTGAGAGTCTGATACTGAGGGACAGTGTGAGAGAGAGAGAGTGATAACTGAGAGTCTCATACTGAGGGACAGTGTGTGAGAGAGTGTTATAACTGAGAGTCTGATACTGAGGGCCAGTGTGAGAGAGAGTGTTATAACTGAGAGTCTGATACTGAGGGACAGTGTGAGAGAGAGAGTGTTATAACTGAGAGTCTGATACTGAGGGACAGTGTGAGAGAGAGAGTGTTATAACTGAGAGTCTGATACTGAGGGATAGTGTAACAGAGAGAGAGTGTTATAACTGAGAGTCTGATAGTGAGGGACAGTGTGTGAGAGAGAGTGTTATAACTGAGAGTCTGATACTGAGGGACAGTGTAACAGAGAGAGTGTTATAACTGAGAGTCTGATACTGAGGGACAGTGTGAGAGAGAGAGTGTTATAACTGAGAGTCTGATACTGAGGGACAGTGTAACAGAGAGAGAGTGTTATAACTGAGAGTCTGATAGTGAGGGACAGTGTGTGAGAGAGAGTGTTATAACTGAGAGTCTGATACTGAGGGACAGTGTGTGAGAGAGAGTGTTATAACTGAGAGTTTGATACTGAGGGACAGTGTAACAGGGAGAGTGTTATAACTGAGAGTCTGATACTGAGCGACAGTGTGAGAGAGAGAGAGTGTTATAACTGAGAGTCTGATACTGAGGGACAGTGTGTGAGAGAGTGTTATAACGGAGAGTCTGATACTGAGAGTCAGTGAGAGAGAGTGTTATAACTGAGAGTCTGATGCTGAGGGACAGTGAGAGAGAGAGAGAGTGTTATAACTGAGAGTCTGATACTGAGGGACAGTGTGAGAGAGTGAGTGTTATAACTGAGAGTCTGATACCGAGGGACAGTGTGTGAGAGAGAGTGTTATAACTGAGAGTCTGATACTGAGGGACAGTGTGATAGAGAGAGTGTTCTACCCGAGAGTCTGATACTGAGGGACAGTGTGTGAGAGAGAGTGTTATAACTGAGAGTCTGATACTGAGGGACAGTGTGAGAGAGAGAGTGTTCTACCCGAGAGTCTATACTGAGGGACAGTGAGAGAGAGAGAGTGTTATAACTGAGAGTCTGAAACTGAGGGACAGTGTGTGAGAGAGAGTGTTATAACTGAGAGTCTGATACTGAGGGACAGTGTGTGAGAGAGAGTGTTATAACTGTGAGTCTGATACTGAGGGACAGTGTAACAGAGAGAGTGTTATAACTGAGAGTCTGATACTGAGGGACAGTGTGTGAGAGAGTGTTATAACTGAGAGTCTGATACTGGGGGACAGTGTGAGAGAGAGACTGTTATAACTGAGAGTCTGATACTGAGGGACAGTGTGAGAGAGAGTGTTATAACTGAGAGTCTGATACTGAGGGACAGTGTGTGAGAGAGAGTGTTATAACTGAGAGTCTGATACTGAGGGGCAGTGTGACAGAGAGAGTGTTATAACTGAGAGTCTGACACTGAGGGACAGTGTGAGAGAGAGAGTGTTATAACTGAGAGTCTGATGCTGAGGGACAGTGTGAGAGAGAGTGTTATAACTGAGAGTCTGATACTGAGGGACAGTATAACAGAGAGAGTGTTATAACTGAGAGTCTGATACTGAGGGACAGTGTGAGAGAGAGAGTGTTATAACTGAGAGTCTGATACTGAGGGACAGTGTAACAGAGAGAGTGTTATAACTGAGAGTCTGATACTGAGGGACAGTGTGTGAGAGAGAGTGTTCTAACTGAGAGTTTGATACTGAGGGACAGTGTGTGAGAGAGTTATAACTGAGAGTCTGATACTGAGGGACAGTGTGAGAGAGAGAGTGTTATAACTGAGAGTCTGATACTGAGGGACAGTGTAACAGAGAGAGTGTTATAACTGAGAGTCTGATACTGAGGGACAGTGTGAGAGAGAGAGAGTGATAACTGAGAGTCTCATACTGAGGGACAGTGTGTGAGAGAGTGTTATAACTGAGAGTCTGATACTGAGGGCCAGTGTGAGAGAGAGTGTTATAACTGAGAGTCTGATACTGAGGGACAGTGTGTGAGAGAGTGTTATAACTGAGAGTCTGATACTGAGGGACAGTGTAACAGAGAGAGTGTTATAACTGAGAGTCCGATACTGAGGGACAGTGTAACAGAGAGAGTGTTATAACTGAGAGTCTGATACTGAGGGACAGTGTGTGAGAGAGAGTGTTATAACTGAGAGTCTGATACTGAGGGACAGTGTGTGAGAGAGAGTGTTATAACTGAGAGTCTGATACTGAGGGACAGTGTGAGAGAGAGTGTTATAACTGAGAGTCTGATACTGAGGGACAGTGTGAGAGAGAGAGTGTTATAACTGAGAGTCTGATACTGAGGGACAGTGTGAGAGAGAGAGTGTTATAACTGAGAGTCTGATACTGAGGGACAGTGTGTGAGAGAGAGTGTTATAACTGAGAGTCTGATACTGAGGGACAGTATAACAGAGAGAGTGTTATAACTGAGAGTCTGATACTGAGGGACAGTGTGAGAGAGAGAGTGTTATAACTGAGAGTCTGATACTGAGGGACAGTGTGTGAGAGAGAGTGTTATAACTGAGAGTCTGATACTGAGGGACAGTATAACAGAGAGAGTGTTATAACTGAGAGTCTGATACTGAGGGACAGTGTGAGAGAGAGAGTGTTATAACTGAGAGTCTGATACTGAGGGACAGTGTGAGAGAGAGAGTGTTATAACTGAGAGTCTGATACTGAGGGACAGTGTGAGAGAGAGAGTGTTATAACTGAGAGTCTGATACTGAGGGACAGTGTGAGAGAGAGAGTGTTATAACTGAGAGTCTGATACTGAGGGACAGTGTGAGAGAGAGAGTGTTATAACTGAGAGTCTGACACTGAGGGACAGTGTAACAGAGAGAGAGTTATAACTGAGAGTCTGATACTGAGGGACAGTGTGTGAGAGAGAGTGTTATAACTGAGAATCCGATACTGAGGGACAGTGTGACAGAGAGAGAGTTATAACTGAGAGTCTGATACTGAGGGACAGTGTGTGAGAGAGAGAGTGTTATAACGGAGAGTCTGATACTGAGGGACAGTGTGAGAGAGAGAGTGTTATAACTGAGAGTCTGATACTGAGGGACAGTGTGAGAGAGAGAGTGTTATAACTGAGAGTCTGATACTGAGGGACAGTGTGAGAGAGAGAGTGTTATAACTGAGAGTCTGACACTGAGGGACAGTGTAACAGAGAGAGAGTTATAACTGAGAGTCTGATACTGAGGGACAGTGTGTGAGAGAGAGTGTTATAACTGAGAATCCGATACTGAGGGACAGTGTGACAGAGAGAGAGTTATAACTGAGAGTCTGATACTGAGGGACAGTGTGTGAGAGAGTGTTATAACTGAGAGTCTGATACTGAGGGACAGTGTGAGAGAGAGTGTTATAACTGAGAGTCTGATACTGAGGGACAGTGTGAGAGAGAGAGTGTTATAACTGAGATTCTGTAACTGAGGGACAGTGTGAGAGAGAGAGTGTTATAACAAGAGTCTGATACTGAGGGACAGTGTAACAGAGAGAGAGTGTTATAACTGACAGCCTGATACTGAGGGCCAGTGTGAGAGAGAGTGTGTTATAACTGAGAGTCTGATACAGAGGGACAGTGTGAGAGAGAGAGTGTTATAACTGAGAGTCTGATACTGAGGGACAGTGTGTGAGAGAGTGTTCTAACTGAGAGTCAGATACTGAGGGACAGTGTGAGAGAGAGTGTTATAACTGAGAGTCTGATACTGAGGGACAGTGTGAGAGAGAGAGTGTTATAACTGAGAGTCTGACACTGAGGGACAGTGTAACAGAGAGAGAGTTATAACTGAGAGTCTGATACTGAGGGACAGTGTGTGAGAGAGAGTGTTATAACTGAGAATCTGATACTGAGGGACAGTGTGACAGAGAGAGAGTTATAACTGAGAGTCTGATACTGAGGGACAGTGTGTGAGAGAGAGTGTTATAACTGAGAGTCTGATACTGAGGGACAGTGTGAGAGAGAGTTTTATAACTGAGAGTCTGATACTGAGGGGCAGTGTGTGAGAGAGTGTTATAACTGAGAGTCTGACACTGAGGGACAGTGTAACAGAGAGAGAGTTATAACTGAGAGTCTGATACTGAGGGACAGTGTGTGAGAGAGAGTGTTATAACTGAGAATCTGATACTGAGGGACAGTGTGACAGAGAGAGAGTTATAACTGAGAGTCTGATACTGAGGGACAGAGTGAGAGAGAGAGTGTTATAACTGAGAGTCTGATACTGAGGGTCAGTGTGTGAGAGAGTTTTATAACTGAGAGTCTGATACTGAAGGACAGTGTAACAGAAAGAGTGTTATAACTGAGAGTCTGATACTGAGGGACAGTGTGAGAGAGAGAGTGTTATAACTGAGAGTCTGATACAGAGGGACAGTGTAACAGAGAGAGTGTTATAACTGAGAGTCTGATACTGAGGGACAGTGTGAGAGAGAGTGTTATAACTGAGAGTCTGATACTGAGGGACAGTGTGAGAGAGAGAGTGTTATAACTGAGAGTCTGATACTGAGGGTCAGTGTGTGAGAGAGTGTTATAACTGAGAGTCTGATACTCAGGGACACTGTGTGAGAGAGAGTGTTATAACTGAGAGTCTGATAATGAGGGACAGTGTGAGAGAGAGAGTGTTATAACTGAGAGTCTGATACTGAGGGACTGTGTGACAGAGAGAGAGTGTTATAACTGAGAGTCTGATACTGAGGGACAGTGTGACAGAGAGAGAGTGTTATAACTGACAGCCTGATACTGAGGGCCAGTGTGCGAGAGAGTGTGTTATAACTGAAAGTCTGATACAGAGGGACAGTGTGAGAGAGAGAGTGTTATAACTGAGAGTCTGATACTGAGGGACAGTGTGTGAGAGAGTGTTATAACTGAGAGTCAGATACTGAGGGACAGTGTGAGAGAGAGTGTTATAACTGAGAGTCTGATACTGAGGGGCAGTGTGAGAGAGAGAGTGTTATAACTGAGAGTCTGATACTGAGGGACAGTGTAACAGAGAGAGTGTTATAACTGAGAGTCTGATACTGAGGGATAGTGTGAGAGAGAGTGTTATAACTGAGAGTCTGATACTGAGGGACAGTGTGAGAGAGAGAGTGTTATAACTGAGAGTCTGATACTGAGGGTCAGTGTGTGAGAGAGTGTTATAACTGAGAGTCTGATACTCAGGGACACTGTGTGAGAGAGAGTGTTATAACAAGAGTCTGATACTGAGGGAAAGTATAACAGAGAGAGTGTTATAACTGAGAGTCTGATACTGAGGGACAGTGTAACAGAGAGAGTGTTATAACTGAGAGTCTGATACTGAGGGACAGTGTGAGAGAGAGAGTGTTATAACTGAGAGTCTGATACTGAGGGACAGTGTGAGAGAGAGTGTTATAACTGAGAGTCTGATACTGAGGGACAGTATAACAGAGAGAGTGTTATAACTGAGAGTCTGATACTGAGGGACAGTGTAACAGAGAGAGTGTTATAACTGAGAGTCTGATACTGAGGGACAGTGTGTGAGAGAGTGTTATAACTGAGAGTCATACTCAGGGACACTGAGAGAGAGTGTTATAACTGAGAGTCTGATACTGATGGA
The DNA here is from genome assembly GCF_047496885.1 of Scyliorhinus torazame. NCBI lineage: Eukaryota > Metazoa > Chordata > Chondrichthyes > Carcharhiniformes > Scyliorhinidae > Scyliorhinus > Scyliorhinus torazame. Next base: position 27,168 of record NW_027308996.1, read on the forward strand.
CAGTGTGTGAGAGAGAGTGTTCTAACTGAGAGTCTGATACTGAGGGACAGTGTGACAGAGAGAGAGTGTTATAACTGACAGCCTGATACTGAGGGCCAGTGTGAGAGAGAGTGTGTTATAACTGAGAGTCTGATACTGAGGGACAGTGTGTGAGAGAGTGTTATAACTGAGAGTCAGATACTGAGGGACAGTGTGAGAGAGAGTGTTATAACTGAGAGTCTGATACTGAGGGGCAGTGTGAGAGAGAGAGTGTATTAACTGAGAGTCTGATACTGAGGGACAGTGTGTGAGAGAGAGTGTTATAACTGAGAGTCTGATACTGAGGGACAGTGTGAGAGAGAGTGTTATAACTGAGAGTCTGATACTGAGGGACAGTGTGAGAGAGAGAGTGTTATAACTGAGAGTCTGATACTGAGGGACAGTGTGTGAGAGAGTGTTATAACTGAGAGTCTGATACTGAGGGACAGTGTGAGAGAGAGAGTGTTATAACTGAGAGTCTGATACTCAGGGACACTGTGTGAGAGAGAGTGTTATAACTGAGAGTCTGATAATGAGGGACAGTGTGAGAGAGAGAGTGTTATAACTGAGAGTCTGATACTGAGGGACTGTGTGACAGAGAGAGTGTTATAACTGAGAGTCTGATACTGAGGGACTGTGTGTGAGAGAGTGTTATAACTGAGAGTCTGATACTGAGGGACAGTGTGTGAGAGAGTGTTATAACTGAGAGTCTGATACTGAGGGACAGTGTGTGAGAGAGTGTTATAACTGAGAGTCTGATACTGAGGGACAGTGTAACAGAGAGAGTGTTATAACTGAGAGTCTGATACTGAGGGACAGTGTGTGAGAGAGTGTTATAACTGAGAGTCTGATACTGAGGGACAGTGAGAGAGAGAGTGTTATAACTGAGAGTCTGATACTGAGGAACAGTGTGTGTGAGAGAGTGTTATAACTGAGAGTCTGATACTGAGGGACAGTGTGAGAGAGAGAGTGTTATAACTGAGAGTCTGAAACAGAGGGACAGTGTGAGAGAGAGTGTTATAACTGAGAGTCTGATACTGAGGGACAGTGTAACAGAGAGAGTGTTATAACTGAGAGTCTGTAACTGAGGGACAGTGTGAGAGAGTGTAATAATTGCGAGTCTGATACTGAGGGTCAGTGTGTGAGAGAGTGTTATAACTGAGAGTCTGATACTGAGGGACAGTGTTTGAGAGAGTGTTATAACTGAGAGTCTGATACTGAGGGACAGTGTGTGAGAGAGAGTGTTATAACTGAGAGTCTGATACTGAGGGACAGTGTGTGAGAGAGAGTGTTATAACTGAGAGTCTGATACTGAGGGACAGTGTGAGAGAGAGAATGTTATAACTGAGAGTCTGATACTGAGGGACAGTGTGAGAGAGAGAGTGTTATAACTGAGTCTGATACTGAGGGACAGTGTAACAGAGAGAGAGTGTTATAACTGAGAGTCTGATACTGAGGGACAGTGTAACAGAGAGAGTGTTATAACTGAGAGTCTGATACTGAGGAACAGTGTAACAGAGAGAGTGTTATAACTGAGTCTGATACTGAGGGACAGTGTAACAGAGAGAGAGTGTTATAACTGAGAGTCTGATACTGAGGGACAGTGTGAGAGAGAGTGTTATAACTGAGAGTCTGATACTGAGGGACAGTGTGAGAGAGAGTGTTATAACTGAGAGTCTGATACTGAGGGACAGTGTGAGAGAGAGAGTGTTATAACTGAGAGTCTGATACTGAGGGACAGTGTGAGAGAGAGTGTTATAACTGACAGTCTGATACTGAGGGACAGTGTGAGAGAGAGAGTGTTATAACTGAGAGTCTGATACTGAGGGACAGTGTGAGAGAGAGAGTGTTATAACTGAGAGTCTGATACTGAGGGACAGTGTGAGAGAGAGTGTTATAACTGAGAGTCTGATACTGAGGGACAGTGTGTGAGAGAGAGTGTTATAACTGAGAGTCTGATACTGAGGGACAGTGTGTGAGAGAGAGTGTTATAACTGAGAGTCTGATACTGAGGGACAGTGTGAGAGAGAGAGTGTTATAACTGAGAATCTGATACTGAGGGACAGTGTGTGAGAGAGAGTGTTATAACTGAGAGTCTGAGACTGAGGGACAGTGTGAGAGAGAGAGAGTGTGATAACTGAGAGTCTGATACTGAGGGACAGTGTGAGAGAGAGAGTGTTATAACTGAGAGTCTGATACTGAGGGACAGTGTGTGAGAGAGAGTGTTATAACTGAGAGTCTGATACTGAGGGACAGTGTGAGAGAGAGAGTGTTATAACTGAGAGTCTGATACTGAGGGACAGTGTGTAAGAGAGTGTTATAAGGGAGAGTCTGATACTGAGAGTCAGTGAGAGAGAGTGTTATAACTGAGAGTCTGATACTGAGGGACAGTGTAACAGAGAGAGTGTTATAACTGAGAGTCTGATACTGAGGGACAGTGTGTGAGAGAGGGTGTTATAACTGAGAGTCTGATACTAAGAAATGTACAGCACAGGAACAGGCCCTTCGGCCCTCCAAGCCCGTGCCGACCATACTGCCCGACTAAACTACAATCTTCTACACTTCCTGGGTCCGTATCCTTCTATTCCCATCCTATTCATATATTTGTCAAGATGCCCCTTAAATGTCCCTATCGTCCCTGCCTCCACTACCTCCTCCGGTAGTGAGTTCCAGGCACCCACTACCCTCTGCGTAAAAAACTTGCCTCGTACATCTACTCTAAACTTTGCCCCTCTCACCTTAAACCTATGCCCCCTAGTAATTGACCCCTCTATCCTGGGGAAAAGCCTCTGACTATCCACTCTGTCTATGCCCCTCATAATTTTGTATACCTCTATCAGGTCGCCCCTCAACCTCCTTCGTTCCAGTGAGAACAAACCGAGTTTATTCAATCGCTCCTCATAGCTTATGCCCTCCATACCAGGCAACATTCTGGTAAATCTCTTCTGCACCCTCTCTAAAGCCTCCACATCCTTCTGGTAGTGTGGCGACCAGAATTGAACACTATACTCCAAGTGTGGCCTAACTAAGGTTCTATACAGCTGCAACATGACTTGCCAATTCTTATACTCAATGCCCCGGCCAATGAAGGCAAGCATGCCGTATGCCTTCTTGACTACCTTCTCCACCTGTGTAGCCCCTTTCAGTGATCTGTGGACCTGTACTCCTAGATCTCTTTGACTTTCAATACTCCTGAGGGTTCTACCATTCACTGTATATTCCCTACCTGCATTAGCCCTTCCAAAATGCATTACCTCACATTTGTCCAGGTTAAACTCCATCTGCCATCTCTCCGCCCAAGTCTCCAGACAATCTAAATCCTGCTGTATCCTCAGACAGTCCTCATCGCTATCCGCAATTCCACCAACCTTTGTGTCGTCTGCAAACTTACTAATCAGACCAGTTACATTTTCCTCCAAATCATTTATATATACTACAAAGAGCAAAGGTCCCAGCACTGATCCCTGTGGAACACCACTGGTCACAGCCCTCCAATTAGAAAAGCATCCCTCCATTGCTACCCTCTGCCTTCTATGGCCTAGCCAGTTCTGTATCCACCTTGCCAGTTCACCCCTGATCCCGTGTGACTTCACCTTTTGTACTAGTCTACCATGAGGGACCTTGTCAAAGGCCTTACTGAAGTCCATATCGACAACATCTACTGCCCTACCTGCATCAATCATCTTAGTGACCTCCTCGAAAAACTCGATCAAGTTAGTGAGACACGACCTCCCCTTCACAAAACCGTGCTGCCTCTCACTAATACGTCCATTTGCTTCCAAATGGGAGTAGATCCTGTCTCGAAGAATTCTCTCCAGTAATTTCCCTACCACTGAAGTAAGGCTCACCGGCCTGTAGTTCCCGGGATTATCCCTGCCACCCTTCTTAAACAGAGGAACAACATTGGCTATTCTCCAGTCCTCCGGGACATCCCCTGAAGACAGCGAGGATCCAAAGATTTCTGTCAAGGCCTCAGCAATTTCCTCTCCAGCCTCCTTCAGTATTCTGGGGTAGATCCCATCTGGCCCTGGGGACTTATCTACCTTAATATTTTTTAAGACACCCAACACCTCGTCTTTTTGGATCACAATGTGACCCAGGCTATCTACACCCCCTTCTCCAGACTCAACATCTACCAATTCCTTCTCTTTGGTGAATACTGATGCAAAGTATTCATTTAGTACCTCGCCCATTTCCTCTGGCTCCACACATAGATTCCCTTGCCTATCCTTCAGTGGGCCAACCCTTTCCCTGGCTACCCTCTTGCTTTTTATGTAAGTGTAAAAAGCCTTGGGATTTTCCTTAACCCTATTTGCCAATGACTTTTCATGACCCCTTCTAGCCCTCCTGACTCCTTGCTTAAGTGTTATAACTGAGAGTCTGTTACTGAGGGAGAGTGAGAGAGAGAGAGTGTTATAACTGAGAGTCTGATACTGAGGGACAGTGTAACAGAGAGAGAGTGTTATAACTGAGAGCCTGATACTGAGGGACTGTGTGAGAGAGAGTGTTATAACTGAGAGTCTGATGCTGAGGGACAGTGTGTGAGAGAGAGTGTTATAACTGAGAGTCTGATACTGAGGGACAGTGTGAGAGAGAGAGTGTTCTACCCGAGAGTCTGATACTGAGGGACAGTGTGTGAGAGAGAGTGTTATAACTGAGAGTCTGATACTGAGGGACAGTGTGAGAGAGAGAGTGTTCTACCCGAGAGTCTATACTGAGGGACAGTGAGAGAGAGAGAGTGTTATAACTGAGAGTCTGATACTGAGGGACAGTGTAACAGAGAGAGTGTTATAACTGAGAGTCTGATACTGAGGGACAGTGTGTGAGAGAGAGTGTTATAACTGAGAGTCTGATACTGAGGGACAGTGTGAGAGAGAGAGTGTTATAACTGAGAGTCTGATACAGAGGGACAGTGTGTGAGAGAGAGTGTTATAACTGAGAGTCTGATACTGAGGGACAGTGTAACAGAGCGAGTGTTATAACTGAGAGTCTGATACTGAGGGACAGTGTGTGAGAGAGAGTGTTATAACTGAGAGTCTGATACAGAGGGACAGTGTGTGAGAGAGAGTGTTATAACTGAGAGTCTGATACTGAGGGACAGTGTAACAGGGAGAGTGTTATAACTGAGAGTCTGATACTGAGGGACAGTGTGTGTGAGAGAGTGTTATAACTGAGAGTCTGTTACTGAGGGACAGTGTGAGAGAGAGTGTTATAACTGAGAGTCTGACACTGAGAGACAGTGTGTGAGAGAGAGTGTTATAACTGAGAGTCTGATACTGAGGGACAGTGTGTGAGAGAGTGTTATAACTGAGAGTCTGATACTGAGGGACAGTGTGTGAGAGAGAGTGTTATAACTGACAGTCTGATACTGAGTCACAGTGTGTGATAGAGAGTGTTATAACTGAGAGTCTGATACTGAGGGACAGTGTAACAGGGAGAGTGTTATAACTGAGAGTCTGATACTGAGGGACAGTGTGAGAGAGAGAGTGTTATAACTGACAGTCTCATACTGAGGGACAGTGTGTGAGAGAGTGTGTTATAACTGAGAGTCTGATACTGAGGGACAGTGTGTGAGAGAGAGAGTGTTATAACTGAGAGTCTGACACTGAGGGACAGTGTGAGAGAGAGTATTATAACTGAGAGTCTGATACTGAAGGACAGTGTAACAGAGAGAGTGTTATACCCGAGAGTCTGAGACTGAGGGACAGTGTGAGAGAGTGTTATAACTGAGAGTCTGATACTGAGGGACAGTGTGTGAGAGAGTGTTATAACTGAGAGTCTGATACTGAGGGACAGTGTGAGAGAGAGAGTGTTATAACTGAGATTCTGATACTGAGGGACAGTGTGTGAGAGAGAGTGTTATAACTGAGAGTCTGATACTGAGGGACAGTGTGTGAGAGAGTGTTATAACTGAGAGTCTGATACTGAGGGACAGTGTGAGAGAGAGAGTGTTATAACTGAGAGTCTGATACTGAGGGACAGTGTGAGAGAGAGAGTGTTATAACTGAGAGTCTGATACTGAGGGACAGTGTGTGAGAGAGTGTTATAACTGAGAGTCTGATACTGAGGGACAGTGTGAGAGAGAGAGTGTTATAACTGAGAGTCTGATACTGAGCACAGTGTGACAGAGAGAGAGTGTTATAACTGAGAGTCTGATACTGAGGGACAGTGTAACAGAGAGAGTGTTATAACTGAGTCTGATACTGAGGGACAGTGTGAGAGAGAGAGTGTTATAACTGAGAGTCTGATACTGAGGGACAGTGTGAGAGAGAGAGTGTTATAACTGAGAGTCTGATACTGAGGGACAGTGTGTGAGAGAGAGTGTTATAACTGAGAGTCTGATACTGAGGGACAGTGTGAGAGAGAGAGTGTTATAACTGAGAGTCTGATACTGAGGGACAGTGTGAGAGAGAGAGTGTTATAACTGAGAGTCTGATACTGAGGCACAGTGTGAGAGAGAGTGTTATAACTGAGAGTCTGATACTGAGGGACAGTGTAACGGAGAGAGTGTTATAATTGAGAGTCTGATACTGAGGGACAGTGTGAGAGAGAGTGTTATAACAGAGTCTGATACTGAGGGACAGTGTAACAGAGAGAGAGTTATAACTGAGAGTCTGATACTGAGGGACAGTGTGAGAGAGAGAGTGTTATAACTGAGAGTCTGACACTGAGGGACAGTGTAACAGAGAGAGTGTTATAACTGAGAGTCTGATACTGAGGGACAGTGTGAGAGAGAGAGTGTTATAACTGAGAGTCTGATACTGAGGGACAGTGTGTAAGAGAGTGTTATAAGGGAGAGTCTTATACTGAGAGTCAGTGAGAGAGAGTGTTATAACTGAGAGTCTGATACTGAGGGACAGTGTAACAGAGAGAGTGTTATAACTGAGAGTCTGATACTGAGGGACAGTGTGAGAGAGAGAGTGTTATAACTGAGAGTCTGATACTGAGGGACAGTGTGTGAGAGAGTGTTATAACTGAGAGTCTGATACTGAGGGAGAGTGAGAGAGAGAGAGTGTTATAACTGAGAGTCTGATGCTGAGGGACAGTGTGAGAGAGAGTGTTATAACTGAGAGTCTGATACTGAGGGACAGTGTGAGAGAGAGAGTGTTATAACTGAGAGTCTGATACTGAGGCACAGTGTGAGAGAGAGTGTTATAACTGAGAGTCTGATACTGAGGGACAGTGTAACGGAGAGAGTGTTATAATTGAGAGTCTGATACTGAGGGACAGTGTGAGAGAGAGTGTTATAACAGAGTCTGATACTGAGGGACAGTGTAACAGAGAGAGAGTTATAACTGAGAGTCTGATACTGAGGGACAGTGTGAGAGAGAGAGTGTTATAACTGAGAGTCTGACACTGAGGGACAGTGTAACAGAGAGAGTGTTATAACTGAGAGTCTGATACTGAGGGACAGTGTGAGAGAGAGAGTGTTATAACTGAGAGTCTGATACTGAGGGACAGTGTGAGAGAGAGAGAGTGTTATAACTGAGGGTCTGATACTGAGGGACAGTGTGAGAGAGAGAGCGTTATAACTGAGAGTCTGATACTGAGGGACAGTGTGAGAGAGAGAGTGTTATAACTGAGAGTCTGATACTGAGGGACAGTGTGTAAGAGAGTGTTATAAGGGAGAGTCTTATACTGAGAGTCAGTGAGAGAGAGTGTTATAACTGAGAGTCTGATGCTGAGGGACAGTGTGAGAGAGAGTGTTATAACTGAGAGTCTGATACTGAGGGACAGTGTGAGAGAGAGAGTGTTATAACTGAGAGTCTGATACTGAGGGACAGTGTGTGAGAGAGTGTTATAACTGAGAGTCTGATACTGAGGGAGAGTGAGAGAGAGAGAGTGTTATAACTGAGAGTCTGATACTGAGGGACAGTGTAACAGAGAGAGAGTGTTATAACTGAGAGCCTGATACTGAGGGACTGTGTGAGAGAGAGTGTTATAACTGAGAGTCTGATACTGAGGGACAGTGTGAGAGAGAGAGTGTTATAACTGAGAGTCTGATACTGAGGAACAGTGTAACAGAGAGAGTGTTATACCCGAGAGTCTATACTGAGGGACAGTGAGAGAGAGAGAGAGTGTTATAACTGAGAGTCTGATGCTGAGGGACAGTGTGAGAGAGAGTGTTATAACTGGGAGTCTGATACTGAGGGACAGTGTAACAGAGAGAGTGTTATAACTGGGAGACTGATACTGAGGGACAGTGTAACAGAGAGTGTTATAACTGAGAGTCAGACACTGAGGAACAGTGTAACAGAGAGAGTGTTATACCCGAGAGTCTATACTGAGGGACAGTGAGAGAGAGAGAGAGTGTTATAACTGAGAGTCTGATACTGAGGGACAGTGTGTGAGAGAGTGTTATAACTGAGAGTCTGATACTGAGGGAGAGTGAGAGAGAGAGAGTGTTATAACTGAGAGTCTGATACTGAGGGACAGTGTAACAGAGAGAGAGTGTTATAACTGAGAGCCTGATACTGAGGGACTGTGTGAGAGAGAGTGTTATAACTGAGAGTCTGATACTGAGGGACAGTGTGAGAGAGAGAGTGTTATAACTGAGAGTCTGATACTGAGGAACAGTGTAACAGAGAGAGTGTTATACCCGAGAGTCTATACTGAGGGACAGTGAGAGAGAGAGAGAGTGTTATAACTGAGAGTCTGATACTGAGGGACAGTATAACAGAGAGAGTGTTATAACTGGGAGTCTGATACTGAGGGACAGTGTGTGAGAGAGTGTTATAACTGGGAGTCTGACACTGAGGGACAGTGTAACAGAGAGTGTTATAACTGAGAGTCAGACACTGAGGGACAGTGTAACAGAGAGAGTGTTATAACTGAGAGTCTGATACTGAGGGACAGTGTCACAGAGAGAGTGTTATAACTGAGAGTCTGATACTGAGGGACAGTGTGAGAGAGAGAGCGTTATAACTGAGAGTCTGATACTGAGGGACAGTGTGAGAGAGAGAGTGTTATAACTGAGAGTCTGACACTGAGGAACAGTGTGTGAGAGAGAGTGTTATAACTGAGAGTCTGATACTGAGGGACAGTGTAACAGAGAGAGTGTTATAATTGAGAGTCTGATACTGAGCGACAGTGTAACAGAGAGAGTGTTCTCACTGAGAGTCTGATACTGAGGGACAGTGTGAGAGAGTGTTATAACTGAGAGTCTGATACTGAGGGACAGTGTGTGAGAGAGAGTGTTCTAACTGAGAGTCTGATACTGAGGGACAGTGTGTGAGAGAGAGTGTTATAACTGAGAGTCTGATACTGAGGGACAGTGTAACAGAGAGAGTGTTATAACTGAGAGTCTGATACTGAGGGACAGTGTGTGTGAGAGTGTGTTATAACTGAGAGTCTGATACTGAGGGACAGTGTGTGAGAGAGAGCGTTATAACTGAGAGTCTGATACTGAGGGACAGTGTGAGAGAGAGAGTGATATAACTGAGAGTCTGATACTGAGGGACAGTGTGTGAGAGAGAGTGTTATAACTGAGAGTCTGATACTGAGCGACAGTGTGTGAGAGAGAGCGTTATAACTGAGAGTCTGATACTGAGCGACAGTGTGTGAGAGAGAGTGATATAACTGAGAGTCTGATACTGAGGGACAGTGTGTGAGAGAGAGTGTTATAACTGAGAGTCTGATACTGAGGGACAGTGTGTGAGAGAGTGTTATAACTGAGAGTCTGATACTGAGGGACAGTGTGTGAGAGAGAGTGTTATAACTGAGAGTCTGATACTGAGGGACAGTGTGAGAGAGTGTTATAACTGAGAGTCTGATACTGAGGGACAGTGTGTGAGAGAGTGTTATAGCCGAGAGTCTGATACTGAGGGACAGTGTAACAGAGAGAGTGTTATAACTGAGAGTCTGATACTGAGGGACAGTGTAACAGAGAGAGTGTTATAACTGAGAGTCTGATACTGAGGGACAGTGTAACAGAGAGAGTGTTATAACTAAGAGTCTGATACTGAGGGACAGTGTGTGAGAGAGAGTGTTATAACTGAGAGTCTGATACTGAGGGACAGTGTAACAGAGAGAGTGTTATAACTGAGAGTCTGATACTGAGGGACAATGTGAGAGAGAGAGTGTTATAACTGAGAGTCTGATACTGAGGGACAGTGTGAGAGAGAGTGTTATAACTGAGAGTCTGATACTGAGGGACAGTGTAACAGAGAGAGTGTTATAACTGAGAGTCTGATACTGAGGGACAGTGTGTGAGAGAGTGTTATAACTGAGAGTCTGATACTGAGGGACAGTGTGAGAGAGAGAGTGTTATAACTGAGAGTCTGATACTGAGGCACAGTGTGAGAGAGAGTGTTATAACTGAGAGTCTGATACTGAGGGACAGTGTAACGGAGAGAGTGTTATAATTGAGAGTATGATACTGAGGGACAGTGTGAGAGAGAGTGTTATAACAGAGTCTGATACTGAGGGACAGTGTAACAGAGAGAGAGTTATAACTGAGAGTCTGATACTGAGGGACAGTGTGAGAGAGAGAGTGTTATAACTGAGAGTCTGACACTGAGGGACAGTGTGAGAGAGAGAGAGTGTGATAACTGAGAGTCTGATACTGAGGGACAGTGTGAGAGAGAGAGTGTTATAACTGAGAGTCTGATACTGAGGGACAGTGTGTGAGAGAGAGTGTTATAACTGAGAGTCTGATACTGAGGGACAGTGTGAGAGAGAGAGTGTTATAACTGAGAGTCTGATACTGAGGGACAGTGTGTAAGAGAGTGTTATTAGGGAGAGTCTTATACTGAGAGTCAGTGAGAGAGAGTGTTATAACTGAGAGTCTGATACTGAGGGACAGTGTAACAGAGAGAGTGTTATAACTGAGAGTCTGATACTGAGGGACAGTGTGAGAGAGAGAGTGTTATAACTGAGAGTCTGATACTGAGGGACAGTGTGTGAGAGAGTGTTATAACTGAGAGTCTGATACTGAGGGAGAGTGAGAGAGAGAGAGTGTTATAACTGAGAGTCTGATACTGAGGGACAGTGTAACAGAGAGAGAGTGTTATAACTGAGAGCCTGATACTGAGGGACTGTGTGAGAGAGAGTGTTATAACTGAGAGTCTGATACTGAGGGACAGTGTGAGAGAGAGAGTGTTATAACTGAGAGTCTGATACTGAGGAACAGTGTAACAGAGAGAGTGTTATACCCGAGAGTCTATACTGAGGGACAGTGAGAGAGAGAGAGAGTGTTATAACTGAGAGTCTGATGCTGAGGGACAGTGTGAGAGAGAGTGTTATAACTGAGAGTCTGATACTGAGGGACAGTGTGAGAGAGAGAGTGTTATAACTGCGAGTCTGATACTGAGGGACAGTGTGTGAGAGAGAGTGTTATAACTGAGAGTCTGATACTGAGGGACAGTGTGAGAGAGTGTTATAACTGAGAGTCTGATACTGAGGGACAGTGTGTGAGAGAGTGTTATAGCCGAGAGTCTGATACTGAGGGACAGTGTAACAGAGAGAGTGTTATAACTGAGAGTCTGATACTGAGGAACAGTGTGTGAGAGAGAGTGTTATAACTGAGAGTCTGATACTGAGGGACAGTGTGAGAGAGAGAGAGTGTTATAACTGAGAGTCTGATACTGAGGGACAGTGTGAGAGAGAGAGTGTTATAACTGAGAGTCTGATACTGAGGGACAGTGTGTGAGAGAGAGTGTTATAACTGAGAGTCTGATACTGAGGGACAGTGTGAGAGAGAGAGTGTTATAACTGAGTGTCTGATACTGAGGGACAGTGTGAGAGAGAGAGTGTTATAACTGAGAGTCTGATACTGAGGGACAGTGTGAGAGAGAGAGTTATAACTGAGAGTCTGACACTGAGGGACAGTGTGTGAGAGAGCGTTATAACTGAGAGTCTGACACTGAGGGACAGTGTGAGAGAGAGAGTTATAACTGAGAGTCTGACACTGAGGGACAGTGTGAGAGAGAGTGTTATAACTGAGAGTCTGATACTGAGGGACAGTGTGAGAGAGAGAGTGTTATAACTGCGAGTCTGATACTGAGGGACAGTGTGTGAGAGAGAGTGTTATAACTGAGAGTCTGATACTGAGGGACAGTGTGAGAGAGTGTTATAACTGAGAGTCTGATACTGAGGGACAGTGTGTGAGAGAGTGTTATAGCCGAGAGTCTGATACTGAGGGACAGTGTAACAGAGAGAGTGTTATAACTGAGAGTCTGATACTGAGGAACAGTGTGTGAGAGAGAGTGTTATAACTGAGAGTCTGATACTGAGGGACAGTGTGAGAGAGAGAGAGTGTTATAACTGAGAGTCTGATACTGAGGGACAGTGTGAGAGAGAGAGTGTTATAACTGAGAGTCTGATACTGAGGGACAGTGTGTGAGAGAGAGTGTTATAACTGAGAGTCTGATACTGAGGGACAGTGTGAGAGAGAGAGTGTTATAACTGAGTGTCTGATACTGAGGGACAGTGTGAGAGAGAGAGTGTTATAACTGAGAGTCTGATACTGAGGGACAGTGTGAGAGAGAGAGTGTTATAACTGAGAGTCTGATACTGAGGGACAGTGTGAGAGAGAGAGTTATAACTGAGAGTCTGACACTGAGGGACAGTGTGTGAGAGAGCGTTATAACTGAGAGTCTGACACTGAGGGACAGTTTAACAGAGTGTGTTATAGCCGAGAGTCTGTGCTGAGTGTTGAGGGGATGTATTTGGTTTGCGTTGCAGCGTCGGAGTGAATCGTGCAGTGCGGACTGTCGCATCCCGATGATAACCTCGGCCAAAGAGGAACGCAAAATTGTTGCAGCTTCGAGCAAGGTCAGTGTTTGTATCCCTGCCAGGTTACAGGCCCCCCCGCTCGCGGCTACCAACTCTCCTCTCCCCCCCCCCCCCCCCCCCCCACCAACCCCCCCCCCCCCCCCCCCCCCCCCCGGGCTTACCAACTCTCAACCCCCTCCTCCTCCCCCCCCCCCCACCCCCCGCCTACCAACTCTCCTCCCCCTCCCCCCCCCCCCCCCCCACCTACCAACTCCCCTCCCCCTCCCCCTTCCCCCCCCCCTGCCTACCCGGGGTACGTGTCCCCTCCACGGGCACTGACTCTCCCCGGGGTACAGGTCCCCCCATGGGCACCGACTCTCCCCAGGTTACGGGTACCCCATACGGGCACCGACTCTCCCCGGGGTAAGGGTCCCCCCCCCCCGTGCACCGACTCTACCCAGGTTACGGGTACCCCATACGGGCACTGACTCTCCCCGGGGTACGGGTACCCCATACGGGCACCGACTCTCCCCAGGGTACGTTTCTCCCCATGGGCACCGACTCTCCCTGGGGTACGGGTCCCCCCTCCCACGGGTACTGACTCTCACCAGGGTACGGGTACACCCCACGGGCACTGACTCTCTCCAGGGTACGGGTACCCCCATGGGCACCGATTCTCCCTGGGGTACGGATCCCCCCCACGGGCACCGACTCTCCCCGGGGTACGTTTCTCCCCATGGGCACCGACTCTCCCTGGGGTACGGGTACCCCCACGGGCACCGACTCTCCCTGGGGTACGGGTACACCACACGGGCACTGACTCTCCCCAGGGTACGGGTACCCCCACGGGCACCGACTCTCCCTGGGGTACAGGTCCCCTCCCACGGGCACCGACTCTCCGTGGGTACGGGTCCCCCCCACGGGCACCGACTCTCCCCGGGGTACAGTTCCCCCCCATGGGCACCGACTCTCCCCGGGGTAAGGGTCCCACCCCGTGCACCGACTCTACCCAGGTTACGGGTACCCCATACGGGCACCGACTCTCCCCAGGGTACGTTTCTCCCCATGGGCACCAACTCTCCCTGGGGTACGGGTCCCCCCTCCCACGGGCACTGACTCTCCCCAGGGTACGGGTACACCCCACGGGCACTGACTCTCTCCAGGGTACGGGTACCCCCATGGGCACCGATTCTCCCTGGGGTACGGATCCCCCCCACGGGCACCGACTCCCCCGGGGTACGTTTCTCCCCATGGGCACCGACTCTCCCTGGGGTACGGGTACACCCCACGGGCACTGACTCTCCCCAGGGTACGGGTACACCCCACGGGCACCGACTCTCCCTGGGGTACGGGTACACCCCACGGGCACTGACCCTCCCCAGGGTATGGGTACCCCCCCCATGGGCACCGACTCTCCCCAGGGTACGGGTCCCCCCCACGGGCACCGACTCTCCCCGGGGTATGGGTCCACCCCCCACGGGCATCGACTCTCCCTGGGTATTGGTCCCCCCCCACGGGCACCGACTCTCCCTGGGTATGGGTCCCCCCCACGGGCACCGACTCTCCCTGGGTATGGGTTCCCCCCACGGGCACAGACTCTCCCTGGGTATGGGTCCCCCCCACGGGCACCGACTCTCCCTGGGGTATGGGTCCCCCCACGGGCACCGACTCTCCCTGAGTATGGGTCCCCCCCACGGGCACCGACGCTCCCCAGGGTACGGGTCCCCCCACGGGCACCGACTCTCCCCGGGTTAGGGTCCCCCCCCCCACGGGCACCGACTCTCCCCGGGGTATGGGTCCCCCCCACGGGCATCGACTCTCCCTGGGTATGGGTCCCCCCCACGGGCACCGTCTCTCCCTGGGTATGGGTCCCCCCCCACGGACACCGACACTCCCAGGGGTATGGGTTCCCCCCACGGGCACAGACTCTCCCTGGGTATGGGTCCCCCCCACGGGCACCGACTCTCCCTGGGTACGGGTCACCCCCACGGGTACTGACTCTCCCCGGGGTACGGGTCACCCCCACGGGTACTGACTCTCCCCGGGGTACAGGTCCCCCCCACGGGCACCGACTCTCCCTGGGGTACAGGTCCCCCCTGCGGGCACCGACTCTCCCTGGGGTACAGGTCCCCCCGCGGACACCGACTCTCCCTGGGTCTGGGTCCCACCAAGGTCACCGACTCTCCCTGGGTACGGGTCGTTTCCCCGCCCCCCCCCACGGGCACCGACTCTCCCTGGGTACGGGTCCCCCCCGCGGGCACCGACTCTCCCTGGGTCTGGGTCCCACCAAGGTCACCGACCCCTCGTTACTGTTCCTTTGTCTTTTCACAGCCGGTGGTGAAGTTGCTCCACAATCGCAGTAACAACAAGTATTCATACACCAGGTAAGAGTCCGCTCGCAGATCCAGGTCCTTCCACCCTCACAGTCTCGTCCCTGCTCAACACCACAAGCTTGGTGCGAAACAGCTCCGTCCTCACCCTGGTCTCTGTCCCCTGTGTCTCAATCTGGTAACATTTCCATCCACTTCACTAACCCCCTCCAGCCCCGACTCCCCTCCCTATCTCTGTAACCTCCTCCAGCCCCTGCAACCCTCCCTATCTCTGTAACCTCCTCCAGCCCCTACACCCCTCCCTATCTCTGTAACCTCCTCCAGCCCCTACTCCCCTCCCTATCTGTCACCTCCTCCAGCCCCTACATCCCTCCCTATCTCTGTAACCCCCTCCAGCCCCTCCACCCCTCCCTATCTCTGTAACCTCCTCCAGCCCCTACACCCCCTCCCTATCTCTGTAACCTCTACCAGTCCCTACACCCCTCCCTACCTCTGTAACATCCTCCAGCCCCTACACCCCTCCCTATCTCTGTAACCTCCTCCAGCCCCGACACCCCTCCCTATCTCTGTAACCTCCTCCAGCCCCGACAACCCTCCCTATCTCTGTAACCTCCTCCAGCCCCTACAACGCTCCCTATCTCTGTCACCTCCTCCAGCCCCGACACCCCTCCCTATCTCTGTAACCTCCTCCAGCCCCGACAACCCTCCCTATCTCTGTAACCTCCTCCAGCCACTACACCCCTCCCTATCTCTGTAACCTCCTCCAGCCCCTACAACCCCCCCTATCTCTGTAACCTCCTCCAGCCCCTACAACGCTCCCTATCTCTGTAACCTCCTCCAGCCCCTACACCCCTCCCTATCTCTGTAACCTCCTCCAGCCCCTACAACCCTCCCTATCTCTGTAAACTCCTCCAGCCCCTACAACCCTCCCTATCTCTGTAAACTCCTCCAGCCCCTACAACGCTCCCTATCTCTGTAACCTCCTCCAGCCCCGACACCCCTCCCTATCTCTGTAACCTCCTCCAGCCCCTACACCCCTCCCTATCTGTAACCTCCTCCAGCCCCTACAACCCTCCCTATCTGTAACCTCCTCCAGCCCCTACACCCCTCCCTATCTCTGTAACCTCCTCCAGCCCCTACACCCCTCCCTATCTCTGTAACCTCCTCCAGCCCCTACAACCCTCCCTATCTCTGTAACCTCCTCCAGCCCCTACAACCCTCCCTATCTCTGTAACCTCCTCCAGCCCCTACAACCCTCCCTATCTCTGTAACCTCCTCCAGCCCCGACACCCCTCCCTATCCCTGTAACCTCCTCCAGCCCCGACACCCTCCCTTATCCCTGTAACCTCCTCCAGCCCCGACACACTCCCTATCTCTGTCACCTCATTCAGCCCCTACACCCCTCCCTATCTCTGTAACCTCCTCCAGTCACTTCAATCCTCCTATCTCTGCAACCTCATTCAGCCCCGACAACCCTCCCGATCCCTGAACCACCTCCAGCCCCTACAACCCTCCCTAACCCTGTAACCTCCTCCAGCCCCTACAACCCTCCCTATTTCTGTAACCTCCTCCAGCCCCACACAACCCTCCCTATCTCTGTAACCTCCTCCAGCCCCTACAACCCTCCCTATCTCTGTAACCTTCTCCAGCCCCTACAACACTCCCTAACTCTGCAACCTCCTCCAGCCCTACAACCCTCCCTATCTCTGTAACCTCCTCCAGCCCCTACAACACTCCCTATCCCTGTAACCTCCTCCAGCCCCTACAACCCTCCCTATCTCTGTAACCTCCTCCAGCCCCTACAACCCTCCCTATCTCTGTAACCTCCTCCAGCCCCTACAACTACAACCCTCCCTATCTCTGTAACCTCCTCCAGCCCCTACAACCCTCCCTATCTCTGTAACCTCCTCCAGCCCCTACAACACTCCCTATCTCTGTAACCTCCTCCAGCCCCTACAACGCTCCCAATCTCTGTAATCTCCTCCAGACCCTACACCCCTCCCTGTCTCTGTAACCTCCTCCAGACCCGACACTCCTCCCTATCTCTGTAACCTACTCCAGTCCCTACAACCCTCCCTATCCCTGTAACCTCATCCAGCCCCTACAACCGTCCCTATCCCTGTAACCTCCTCCAGCCCCTACAACCCTCCCGATCTCTGTAACCTCCTCCAGCCCCTACACCCCTCCCTATCTATGTAACTCCTCCAGCCCCTACACCCCTCCCTATCTCTGTAACCTCCTCCAGCCCCTACACCCCTCCCAATCTCTGTAACCTCCTCCAGCCCCTACAACCCTCCCAATCTCTGTAATCTCCTGCAGACCCTACACCCCTCCCTATCTCTGTAACCTCCTCCAGACCCGACACCCCCTCCCTATCTCTGTAAGCCCCTCCAGTCCCTACAAACCTCCTTATCACTGTAACCTCCTCCAGACCCTACACCCCTCCCTATCTCTGTAACCTCCTCCAGCCCCTACACCCCTCCCTATCACTGTAACCTCCTCCAGACCCCACACCTCTCCCTATCTCTGTAACCCCCTCCAGCCTCTACAACCCTCCCTATCTCTGTAACCCCCTCCAGCCCCTACAACCCTCCCTATCTCTGTAACCTCCTCCAGCCCCTACAACCCTCCCTATCTCTGTAACCTCCTCAAGCCCCTACAACACTCCCGATCTCTGTAACCTCCTCCAGCCCCTACACCCCTCCCTATCTATGTAACTCCTCCTGCCCCTCCACCCCTCCCTATCTCTGTAACCTCCTCCAGCCCCTACACCCTCCCTATCTCTGTAACCTCCTCCAGCCCCTACACCCCTCCCTATCTCTGTAACGTCCTCCAGCCCCTACAACCCTCCCTATCTCTGTAGCCTTCTCCAACCACTACAACAGCCCCTAACTCTGCAACCTCCTCCAGCCCTACAACCCTCCCTATCTCTGTAACCTCCTCCAGCCCCTACAACGCTCCCTATCTCTGTAACCTCCTCCAGCCCCGACACCCCTCCCTATCTCTGTAACCTCCTCCAGCCCCTACACCCCTCCCTATCTCTGTAACCTCCTCCAGCCCCTACAACCCTCCCTATCTGTAACCTCCTCCAGCCCCTACACCCCTCCCTATCTCTGTAACCTCCTCCAGCCCCTACAACCCTCCCTATCTCTGTAACCTCCTCCAGCCCCTACAACCCTCGCTATCTCTGTAACCTCCTCCAGCCCCTACAACCCTCCCTATCTCTGTAACCTCCTCCAGCCCCTACAACCCTCCCTATCTCTGTAACCTCCTCCAGCCCCTACAACCCTCCCTATCTCTGTAACCTCCTCCAGCCCCTACAACCCTCCCTATCTCTGTAACCTCCTCCAGCCCCGACACCCCTCCCTATCCCTGTAACCTCCTCCAGCCCCGACACCCTCCCTTATCCCTGTAACCTCCTCCAGCCCCGACACCCTCCCTATCTCTGTCACCTCATTCAGCCCCTACACCCCTCCCTATCTCTGTAACCTCCTCCAGTCACTTCAATCCTCCTATCTCTGCAACCTCATTCAGCCCCGACAACCCTCCCGATCCCTGAACCACCTCCAGCACCTACAACCCTCCCTAACCCTGTAACCTCCTCCAGCCCCTACAACCCTCCCTATTTCTGTAACCTCCTCCAGCCCCACACAACCCTCCCTATCTCTGTAACCTCCTCCAGCCCCTACAACCCTCCCTATCTCTGTAACCTTCTCCAGCCCCTACAACACTCCCTATCTCTGTAACCTCCTCCAGCCCCTACAACCCTCCCAATCTCTGTAACCTCGTCTAGCCCCTACAACACTCCCTATCCCTGTAACCTCCTCCAGCCCCTACAACCCTCCCTATCTCTGTAACCTCGTCTAGCCCCTACAACACTCCCTATCCCTGTAACCTCCTCCAGCCCCTACAACCCTCCCTATCTCTGTAACCTCCTCCAGCCCCTACAACCCTCCCTATCTCTGTAACCTCCTCCAGCCCCTACACCCCTCCCTATCTCTGTAACCTCGTCTAGCCCCTACAACACTCCCTATCCCTGTAACCTCCTCCAGCCCCTACAACCCTCCCTATCTCTGTAACCTCCTCCAGCCCCTACAACCCTCCCTATCTCTGTAACCTCCTCCAGCCCCTACAACCCTCCCTATCTCTGTAACCTCCTCCAGCCCCTACAACGCTCCCAATCTCTGTAATCTCCTCCAGACCCTACACCCCTCCCTGTCTCTGTAACCTCCTCCAGACCCGACACTCCTCCCTATCTCTGTAACCTACTCCAGTCCCTACAACCCTCCCTATCCCGGTAACCTCCTCCAGCCCCTACAACCGTCCCTATCCCTGTAACCTCCTCCAGCCCCTACAACCCTCCCGATCTCTGTAACCTCCTCCAGCCCCTACACCCCTCCCTATCTATGTAACTCCTCCAGCCCCTACACCCCTCCCTATCTCTGTAACCTCCTCCAGCCCCTACACCCCTCCCAATCTCTGTAACCTCCTCCAGCCCCTACAACCCTCCCAATCTCTGTAATCTCCTGCAGACCCTACACCCCTCCCTATCTCTGTAACCTCCTCCAGACCCGACACCCCCTCCCTATCTCTGTAAGCCCCTCCAGTCCCTACACCCCTCCCTATCTCTGTAACCTCCTCCAGACCCTACACCCCTCCCCTATCTCTGTAACCTCCTCCAGCCCCTACAACCCTCCCTATCTCTGTAACCTCCTCCAGCCCCTACACCCCTCCCTATCACTGTAACCTCCTCCAGACCCCCACACCTCTCCCTATCTCTGTAACCCCCTCCAGCCTCTACAACCCTCCCTATCTCTGTAACCCCCTCCAGCCCCTACAACCCTCCCGATCTCTGTAACCTCCTCCAGCCCCTACAACCCTCCCTATCTCTGTAACCTCCTCAAGCCCCTACAACCCTCCCGATCTCTGTAACCTCCTCCAGCCCCTACACCCCTCCCTATCTATGTAACTCCTCCTGCCCCTCCACCCCTCCCTATCTCTGTAACCTCCTCCAGCCCCTACACCCTCCCTATCTCTGTAACCTCCTCCAGCCCCTACACCCCTCCCTATCTCTGTAACGTCCTCCAGCCCTACAACCCTCCCTATCTCTGTAGCCTTCTCCAACCACTACAACAGCCCCTAACTCTGCAACCTCCTCCAGCCCTACAACCCTCCCTATCTCTGTAACCTCCTCCAGCCCCTACAACCCTCGCTATCTCTGTAACCTCCTCCAGCGCCTATAACCCTCCCTATCCCTGTAACCTCCTACAGCGCCTATAACCCTCCCTATCCCTGTAACCTCCCCCAGACCCGACACCCCCCTCCCTATCTCTGTAAGCCCCTCCAGTCCCTACAAACCTCCCTATCACTGTAACCTCCTCCAGACCTTACACCCCTCCCTATCTCTGTAACCTCCTCCAGCCCCTACAACCCTCCCTATCTCTGTAACCTCCTCCAGCCCCTACACCCCTCCCGATCACTGTAACCTCCTCCAGACCCTACACCCCTCCCTATCTATGTAACTCCTCCAGCCCCTACACCCCTCCCTATCTCTGTAACCTCCTCCAGCCCCTACAACCCTCCCAATCTCTGTAACCTCCTCCAGCCCCTACAACCCTCCCAATCTCTGTAGTCTCCTGCAGACCCTACACCCCTCCCTATCTCTGTAACCTCCTCCAGACCCAACACCCCCCTCCCTATCTCTGTAAGCCGCTCCAGTCCCTACAAACCTCCCTATCACTGTAACCTCCTCCAGACCCTACACCCCTCCCTATCTCTGTAACCTCCTCCAGCCCCTACAACCCTCCCTATCTCTGTAACCTCCTCCAGCCCCTACAACCCTCCCTATCTCTGTAACCTCCTCCAGCCCCTACACCCCTCCCTATCACTGTAACCTCCTCCAGACCCCACACCTCTCCCTATCTCTGTAACCCCCCTCCAGCCTCTACAACCCTCCCTATCTCTGTAACCCCCTCCAGCCCCTACAACCCTCCCGATCTCTGTAACCTCCTCCAGCCCCTACAACCCTCCCTATCTCTGTAACCTCCTCCAGCCCCTACACCCCTCCCTATCTATGTAACTCCTCCTGCCCCTCCACCCCTCCCTATCTCTGTAACCTCCTCCAGCCCCTACACCCTCCCTATCTCTGTAACCTCCTCCAGCCCCTACACCCCTCCCTATCTCTGTAACGTCCTCCAGCCCCTACAACCCTCCCTATCTCTGTAACCTTCTCCAACCACTACAACAGCCCCTAACTCTGTAACCTCCTCCAGCCCCTACAACCCTCGCTATCTCTGTAACCTCCTCCAGCGCCTATAACCCTCCCTATCCCTGTAACCTCCTCCAGCGCCTATAACCCTCCCTATCCCTGTAACCTCCCCCAGACCCGACACCCCCTCCCTATCTCTGTAAGCCCCTCCAGTCCCTACAAACCTCCCTGTCACTGTAACCTCCTCCAGACCCTACACCCCTCCCTATCTCTGTAACCTCCTCCCTCCCCTACAACCCTCCCTATCTCTGTCACCCCCTCCAGCCCCTACAACCCTCCCTATCTCTGTAACCTCCTCCAGCCCCTACACCCCTCCCTATCCCTGTAATCTCCTGCAGACCCTACACCCCTCCCTATCTCTGTAACGTCCTCCAGCCCCTACACCCCTCCCTATCTCTGTAACGTCCTCCAGCCCCTACACCCCTCCCGATCACTGTAACCTCCTCCAGCCCCAACAACCCTCCCTATCTCTGTAACCCCCTCCAACCCCTACAACCTTCCCTATCTCTGTAACCTCCTCCAGCCCCTACACCCCTCCCTATCTCTGTAACCCTCCTCCAGCCCCTACAAACCTCCCTATCTCTGTAACCTCCTCCAGCCCCTACACCCCTCCCTATCCCTGTAACCTCCTCCAGCCCCTACACCCCTCCCTATCCCTGTAATCTCCTCCAGACCCCACACCCCTCCCTATCTCTGTAACCTCCTCCAGTCCCTACAACCCTCCCTATCTCTGTAACCTCCTCCCTCCCCTACAACCCTCCCTATCTCTGTAACCCCCTCCAGCCCCTACAACCCTCCCTATCTCTGTAACCTCCTCCAGCCCCTACACCCCTCCCTATCCCTGTAACCTCCTCCAGCCACTACACCCCTCCCGATGACTGTAACCTCCTCCAGACCCCACACCCCTCCCTATCTCTGTAACCTCCTCCAGCCCCTACAACCCTCCCTATCCCTGTAATCTCCTGCAGAACCGACTTCCCTCCCTATCTCTGTAACCTCCTCCAGCCACTACAACCCTCCCTATCTCTGTAACCTCCCCCAGCCCCTACACCCCTCCCTATCTCTGTAACCTCCTCCAGCCCCTACAACCCTCCCAATCTCTGTAATCTCCTGCAGACCCTACACCCCTCCCTATCTCTGTAACCTCCTCCAGACCCGACACCCCCCTCCCTATCTCTGTAAGCCCCTCCAGTCCCTACACCCCTCCCTATCTCTGTAACCTCCTCCAGACCCTACACCCCTCCCTATCTCTGTAACCTCCTCCAGCCCCTACAACCCTCCCTATCTCTGTAACTAACCTCCTCCAGCCCCTACACCCCTCCCTATCACTGTAACCTCCTCCAGACCTCACACCTCTCCCTATCTCTGTAACCCCCTCCAGCCTCTACAACCCTCCCTATCTCTGTAACCCCCTCCAGCCCCTACAACCCTCCCGATCTCTGTAACCTCCTCCAGCCCTACAACCCTCCCTATCTCTGTAACCTCCTCAAGCCCCTACAACCCTCCCGATCTCTGTAACCTCCTCCAGCCCCTACACCCCTCCCTATCTATGTAACTCCTCCTGCCCCTCCACCCCTCCCTATCTCTGTAACCTGCTCCAGCCCCTACACCCTCCCTATCTCTGTAACCTCCTCCAGCCCCTACACCCCTCCCTATCTCTGTAACGTCCTCCAGCCCCTACAACCCTCCCTATCTCTGTAGCCTTCTCCAACCACTACAACAGCCCCTAACTCTGCAACCTCCTCCAGCCCTACAACCCTCCCTATCTCTGTAACCTCCTCCAGCCCCTACAACCCTCGCTATCTCTGTAACCTCCTCCAGCGCCTATAACCCTCCCTATCCCTGTAACCTCCTACAGCGCCTATAACCCTCCCTATCCCTGTAACCTCCCCCAGACCCGACACCCCCTCCCTATCTCTGTAAGCCCCTCCAGTCCCTACAAACCTCCCTATCACTGTAACCTCCTCCAGACCTTACACCCCCTCCCTATCTCTGTAACCTCCTCCAGCCCCTACAACCCTCCCTATCTCTGTAACCTCCTCCAGCCCCTACACCCCTCCCGATCACTGTAACCTCCTCCAGACCCTACACCCCTCCCTATCTATGTAACTCCTCCAGCCCCTACACCCCTCCCTATCTCTGTAACCTCCTCCAGCCCCTACAACCCTCCAATCTCTGTAACCTCCTCCAGCCCCTACAACCCTCCCAATCTCTGTAGTCTCCTGCAGACCCTACACCCCTCCCTATCTCTGTAACCTCCTCCAGACCCAACACACCCCTCCCTATCTCTGTAAGCCGCTCCAGTCCCTACAAACCTCCCTATCACTGTAACCTCCTCCAGACCCTACACCCCTCCCTATCTCTGTAACCTCCTCCAGCCCCTTACAACCCTCCCTATCTCTGTAACCTCCTCCAGCCCCTACAACCCTGCCTATCTCTGTAACCTCCTCCAGCCCCTACACCCCTCCCTATCACTGTAACCTCCTCCAGACCCCACACCTCTCCCTATCTCTGTAACCCCCTCCAGCCTCTACAACCCTCCCTATCTCTGTAACCCCCTCCAGCCCCTACAACCCTCCCGATCTCTGTAACCTCCTCCAGCCCCTACAACCCTCCCTATCTCTGTAACCTCCTCAAGCCCCTACAACCCTCCCGATCTCTGTAACCTCCTCCAGCCCCTACACCCCTCCCTATCTATGTAACTCCTCCTGCCCCTCCACCCCTCCCTATCTCTGTAACCTCCTCCAGCCCTACACCCTCCCTATCTCTGTAACCTCCTCCAGCCCCTACACCCCCTCCCTATCTCTGTAACGTCCTCCAGCCCCTACAACCCTCCCTATCTCTGTAACCTTCTCCAACCACTACAACAGCCCCTAACTCTGTAACCTCCTCCAGCCCCTACAACCCTCGCTATCTCTGTAACCTCCTCCAGCGCCTATAACCCTCCCTATCCCTGTAACCTCCTCCAGCGCCTATAACCCTCCCTATCCCTGTAACCTCCCCCAGACCCGACACCCCCCTCCCTATCTCTGTAAGCCCCTCCAGTCCCTACAAACCTCCCTGTCACTGTAACCTCCTCCAGACCCTACACCCCTCCCTATCTCTGTAACCTCCTCCCTCCCCCTACAACCCTCCCTATCTCTGTCACCCCCTCCAGCCCCTACAACCCTCCCTATCTCTGTAACCTCCTCCAGCCCCTACACCCCTCCCTATCCCTGTAATCTCCTGCAGACCCTACACCCCTCCCTATCTCTGTAACGTCCTCCAGCCCCTACACCCCTCCCTATCTCTGTAACGTCCTCCAGCCCCTACACCCCTCCCGATCACTGTAACCTCCTCCAGCCCCAACAACCCTCCCTATCTCTGTAACCCCCTCCAACCCCTACAACCTTCCCTATCTCTGTAACCTCCTCCAGCCCCTACACCCCTCCCTATCTCTGTAACCTCCTCCAGCCCCTACAAACCTCCCTATCTCTGTAACCTCCTCCAGCCCCTACACCCCTCCCTATCCCTGTAACCTCCTCCAGCCCCTACAACCCCTCCCTATCCCTGTAATCTCCTCCAGACCCCACACCCCTCCCTATCTCTGTAACCTCCTCCAGTCCCTACAACCCTCCCTATCTCTGTAACCTCCTCCCTCCCCTACAACCCTCCCTATCTCTGTAACCCCCTCCAGCCCCTACAACCCTCCCTATCTCTGTAACCTCCTCCAGCCCCTACACCCCTCCCTATCCCTGTAACCTCCTCCAGCCACTACACCCCTCCCGATCACTGTAACCTCCTCCAGACCCCACACCCCTCCCTATCTCTGTAACCTCCTCCAGCCCCTACAACCCTCCCTATCCCTGTAATCTCCTGCAGAACCGACTTCCCTCCCTATCTCTGTAACCTCCTCCAGCCACTACAACCCTCCCTATCTCTGTAACCTCCCCCAGCCCCTACACCCCTCCCTATCTCTGTAACCTCCTCCAGCCCCTACAACCCTCCCTATCTCTGTAACCTCCTCCAGCCCCCCACACCCTCCCTATCTCTGTAACGTCCTCCAGCCACTACAACCCTCCCTATCTCTGTAACGTCCTTCAGCCCCTACAACCCTCCCTATCTCTGTAACCTCCTCCAGCCCCTAGACCCCTCCCTATCTCTGTAACCTCCTCCAGTCCCTACAACCCTCCCTTTCTCTGTAACCTCCTCCAGCCCCTACAACCCTCCCTATCACTGTAACCTCCTCCAGCCCCTAGACCCCTCCGTCTCCCTGTAACCTCCTCCAGCCCCAACACCCCTCCCTATCTCTGTAACCTCCTCCAGCACCCACAGCCCTCCCTATCTCTGTAAACTCCTCCAGCCCCTACACCCTCCCTATTTCTGTAACCTCCTCCAGCCCCGACACCCCCTCCCTATCTCTGTAACCTCCTCCAGACCCTACTCCCCTCCCTATCTCTGTAACCTCCTCCAGCCCCTACACCCTCCCTATCTCTGTAACCTCCTCCAGCCCCTACACCCTCCCTATCTCTGTAACCTCCTCCAGCCCCTACACCCCCTCCCTATCTCTGTAACCTCCTCCAGCCCCTACACCCTCCCTATCTCTGTAACCCCCTCCAGCCCCCTACAACCCTCCCTATCCCTGTAACCTCCTCCAGCCCCAACAACCCTCCCTATCGCACCTCCTCCAGCCCCTACAACCCTCCCTATCTCTGTAACCTCCTCCAGCCCCTACAGCCCTCCCCATCTCTGTAACCTCCTCCTGCCCTACACCCTCCCTATCTCTGTAACCTCCTCCTGCCCCTACACCCTCCCTAAATCTGTAAACTCCTCCAGCCCCTACACCCTCCCTATCCCTGTAACCTCCTCCAGCCCCGACACCCTCCCTTATCCCTGTAACCTCCTCCAGCCCCGACACCCTCCCTATCTCTGTAAACCTCCTCCAGCCCCTACACCCCCCTCCTTATCTCTGTAACCTCCTCCAGCCACCTACAACCCTCCCTATCTCTGTCACCTCATTCAGCCCCGACATCCCTCCCCATCTCTGTAATCTCCTCCAGCCCCTACAGCCCTCCCTATCTCTGTAACCTCCTCCAGCCCCTACACTCCTCCCTATCTATGTAACTCCTCCAGCCCCTACAACCCTCCCTATCTCTGTAACCTCCTCCAACCCGTACAACCCTCCCTATCTCTGTAACCTCCTCCATCCCCTAGACCCCTCCCTATCTCTGTAACCTCCTCCAGCCCCTACACCCCTCCCTATCTCTGTAACCTCCTCCAGCGCCTCCACCCTCCCTATCTCTGTCACCTCCTCCAGCCCCTACACCCCTTCCAATCTCTGTAACCTTCTCCAGACCCTACAATCCTCCCTACCTCTGTAACCTCCTCCAGCCCCTACACCCTTCCTATCACTGTAACCTCCTCCAGACCCTACACCCGTCCCTATCTCTGTAACCTCCTCCATCCCCTACACCCTCCCTATCTCTGTAACCTCCTCCAGACCCTACAATCCTCCCTATCTCTGTAACCTCCTCCAGCCCCTACACCCCTCCCTATCTTTGTAACCTCCTCCAGCCCCTACACCCTCCCTATCTCTGTAACCTCCTCCAGCCCCTACACCCCTCCCAATCTCTGTAACCTCCTCCAGACCCTACAATCCTCCCTATCTCTGTAACCTCCTCCAGCCCCTACAACCCTCCCTATCTCTGTAACCTCCTCCAGCCCCGACAACCCTCTCTATCTCTGTACCCTCCTCCAGCCCCTACAACCCTCGCTATCTCTGTAACCTCCTCCAGCGCCTATAACCCTCCCTATCCCTGTAACCTCCTCCAGCGCCTATAACCCTCCCTATCCCTGTAACCTCCCCCAGACCCGACACCCCCTCCCTATCTCTGTAAGCCCCTCCAGTCCCTACAAACCTCCCTGTCACTGTAACCTCCTCCAGACCCTACACCCCTCCCTATCTCTGTAACCTCCTCCCTCCCCTACAACCCTCCCTATCTCTGTCACCCCCTCCAGCCCCTACAACCCTCCCTATCTCTGTAACCTCCTCCAGCCCCTACACCCCTCCCTATCCCTGTAATCTCCTGCAGGACCCCTACACCCCTCCTATCTCTGTAACGTCCTCCAGCCCCTACACCCCTCCCGATCACTGTAACCTCCTCCAGCCCCAACAACCCTCCCTATCTCTGTAACCCCCTCCAACCCCTACAACCTTCCCTATCTCTGTAACCTCCTCCAGCCCCTACACCCCTCCCTATCTCTGTAACCTCCTCCAGCCCCTACAAACCTCCCTATCTCTGTAACCTCCTCCAGCCCCTACAACCCTCCCTATCCCTGTAATCTCGTCCAGACCCCACACCCCTCTTTATCTCTGTAACCTCCTCCAGCCCCTACAACCCTCCCTATCCCTGTAATCTCCTCCAGACCCCACACCCCTCCCTATCTCTGTAACCTCCTCCAGCCCCTACACCCCCTCCCTATCCCTGTAACCTCCTCCAGCCCCTACACCCCTCCCTATCCCTGTAATCTCCTCCAGCCCCTACACCCCTCCCTATCTCTGTAACCTCCTCCAGTCCCTACAACCCTCCCTATCTCTGTAACCTCCTCCAGCCCCGACAACACTCCCTATCTCTGTAACCTCCTCCCTCCCCTACAACCCTCCCTATCTCTGTAAACACCCTCCAGCCCCTACAACCCTCCCTATCTCTGTAACCTCCTCCAGCCCCTACACCCCTCCCTATCCCTGTAACCTCCTCCAGCCACTACACCCCTCCCGATCACTGTAACCTCCTCCAGACCCCACACCCCTCCCTATCTCTGTAACCTCCTCCAGCCCCTACAACCCTCCCTATCCCTGTAATCTCCTGCAGAACCGACTTCCCTCCCTATCTCTGTAACCTCCTCCAGCCACTACAACCCTCCCTATCTCTGTAACCTCCCCCAGCCCCCTACACCCCTCCCTATCTCTGTAACCTCCTCCAGCCCCTACAACCCTCCCTATCTCTGTAACCTCCTCCAGCCCCCCCACACCCTCCCTATCTCTGTAACGTCCTCCAGCCACTACAACCCTCCCTATCTCTGTAACGTCCTTCAGCCCCCTACAACCCTCCCTATCTCTGTAACCTCCTCCAGCCCCTACAACCCTCCCTATCGCTGTAACCTCCTCCAGCCCCTAGACCCCTCCGTCTCCCTGTAACCTCCTCCAGCCCCAACACCCCTCCCTATCTCTGTAACCTCCTCCAGCACCCACAGCCCTCCCTATCTCTGTAAACTCCTCCAGCCCCTACACCCTCCCTATTTCTGTAACCTCCTCCAGCCCCGACACCCCCTCCCTATCTCTGTAACCTCCTCCAGACCCTACTCCCCTCTCTATCTCTGTAACCTCCTCCAGCCCCTACACCCTCCCTATCTCTGTAACCTCCTCCAGCACCTACACCCTCCCTATCTCTGTAACCTCCTCCAGCCCCTACACCCCCTCCCTATCTCTGTAACCTCCTCCAGCCCCTACACCCTCCCTATCTCTGTAACCCCCTCCAGCCCCCTACAACCCTCCCTATCCCTGTAACCTCCTCCAGCCCCAACAACCCTCCCTATCGCACCTCCTCCAGCCCCTACAACCCTCCCTATCTCTGTAACCTCCTCCAGCCCCTACAGCCCTCCCCATCTCTGTAACCTCCTCCTGCCCCTACACCCTCCCTATCTCTGTAACCTCCTCCTGCCCCTACACCCTCCCTAAATCTGTAAACTCCTCCAGCCCCTACACCCTCCCTATCCCTGTAACCTCCTCCAGCCCCCGACACCCTCCCTTATCCCTGTAACCACCTCCAGCCCCGACACCCTCCCTATCTCTGTAACCTCCTCCAGCCCCTACACCCCCTCCTTATCTCTGTAACCTCCTCCAGCCACCTACAACCCTCCCTATCTCTGTCACCTCATTCAGCCCCGACATCCCTCCCCATCTCTGTAATCTCCTCCAGCCCCTACAGCCCTCCCTATCTCTGTAACCTCCTCCAGCCCCTACACTCCTCCCTATCTATGTAACTCCTCCAGCCCCTACAACCCTCCCTATCTCTGTAACCTCCTCCAACCCGTACAACCCTCCCTATCTCTGTAACCTCCTCCATCCCCTAGACCCCTCCCTATCTCTGTAACCTCCTCCAGCCCCTACACCCCTCCCTATCTCTGTAACCTCCTCCAGCGCCTCCACCCTCCCTATCTCTGTCACCTCCTCCAGCCCCTACACCCCTTCCAATCTCTGTAACCTTCTCCAGACCCTACAATCCTCCCTACCTCTGTAACCTCCTCCAGCCCCTACACCCTTCCCTATCACTGTAACCTCCTCCAGACCCTACACCCGTCCCTATCTCTGTAACCTCCTCCATCCCCTACACCCTCCCTATCTCTGTAACCTCCTCCAGACCCTACAATCCTCCCTATCTCTGTAACCTCCTCCAGCCCCTACACCCCTCCCTATCTTTGTAACCTCCTCCAGCCCCTACACCCTCCCTATCTCTGTAACCTCCTCCAGCCCCTACACCCCTCCCAATCTCTGTAACCTCCTCCAGACCCTACAATCCTCCCTATCTCTGTAACCTCCTCCAGCCCCTACAACCCTCCCTATCTCTGTAACCTCCTCCAGCCCCGACAACCCTCTCTATCTCTGTACCCTCCTCCAGCCCCTACACCCCTCACTATCACTGTGGCCTCCTCCAGCCCCGAAAACCCTCCCTATCTCTGTAACCTTCTCCAGCCCCTACACCCCTCCCAATCTCTGTAACCTCCTCCAGACCCTACAATCCTCCCTATCTCTGTAATGTCCTCCAGCCCCTACACCCTCCCTATCTCTGTGACCTCCTCCAGCCCCTACAACCCTCCTTATCTCTGTAATGTCCTCCAGCCCCTACACCCACCCTATCTCTGTAACCTCCTCCAGCCCCTACAACCCTCCCTATCTCTGTAACCTCCTCCAGCCCCTACAACCCTCCCTATCTCTGTAACCTTCTCCAGCCCCTACACCCCTCCCAATCTCTGTAACTTCCTCCAGACCCTACAATCCTCCCTATCTCTGTAACCTCCTCCAGACCCTACACCCCTCCCTATCTCTGTGACCTCCTCCAGCCCCTACAACCCTCCTTATCT
>NW_027308997.1:0-57521 GCF_047496885.1 Scyliorhinus torazame
CTTTCCGACAGTGCATTGTCGGTCACAACAAATAACGTCAGATTCCGTCAAGATTATCACGCACTTTTTAGCAGAAAGGAAGGTAACACATGGAAGAAAACCTGAAGAGGAAAAATGATTGTTCAACTCACTTTTTTTGAAAATGTTTCTGTAGAGATATTTCAACTAACAGGCACCCACTCGAGCTGTGCAGATCAAAAGTAACAAAAATAATTTTTAAAAAATTGGAGTCTTGTAAAACTGGATTTTTACTCCCATAAAGAGAAATGTTGTGAGTTAAAACTGATGTCCCCTTCGTGGATTTTTATGTTGGATGTTTGGGTTCAGTATTGTTGAACAATTCCATAAGTGAACATACCGCTCCTTTGACTTTGGAGTGTGTTTTAACTTGAACAATTTCTGTTTGAACGACAGTGAGTTTGTAGGGCAGAAATCTAGCATTTGGCTACAGGAATGCAAAGTTTGTTGCCATTTCGATTCTATTATCGAAGGTGGACTAAAATAGATGATTGTTTTATTCAAAGAAAAAACAATTACGTGAATAATTTACTGTATGTGTCACAAGTTTCACTTTCTTCCCTGATATTGAAGAGTTCATCCATTTCTTTCTATGCATAAGAATTTTAAACACAAGCTGTGAGGTGTCCTTCAGATTCAGTCTGCCTCAGCATTCTTGCTGAAATGGCACAGACTTAAAACGCAGAATTCTATTCCAGGAAAAGCAGAAATAAAAACTCAGCACACAGCGCCCAATATAATCCCATGATTAGAGACTCCTTTCCAATTGTTGTGGTTAGAGAACCACTGCCAGTCAGTAAGATTGTCTACCCTCTTCTCAAAGTTCTCAAACATGGCTATCATTCAAACTCATTATGCCAGGCTGGAATAATTCTTTGATTCATGCCAAGGCAGTTTGGGATTGCCTCTATACATGTGAACACTTGGAAAGGACTCCAATCTTTCAATAAATAAATAAACAATGATGTCTGCATTTTGGATTCTCTACCCCAGTCCGCTCAATGTTATATAAGGTAAATGAATTCCTCTCAACTGAGCCTGCATGAGCAAATTAAAACATGGTTGTTGCACAGAAATCATTACTGTCTGTAAATAAGTTGAACTTTTTCATCATATTTTCTGGGCTTGCAGAAAACAATGCAAAAAAAAATTACTACTTGCAATGTGTTTCAATTTAATTGAATACAGGCAAAATTGCATTTTTGTCACATTTGGTGTTAGCCATACAGTTAACAGTCGACTTTTCAGTACTTCTGTTGTATTATAATCTAATTAGTGGCTGCACAACATCCTTAAGTAAATCATGGTGCTGAGCCCAATCTGTGTAAAATTCTGCAGAATAAATCCAGTTTGTCTCGATCCAAGAGACATAGCTGTGTCTCCAGCCAAGCTTTTTTAATGCAACTATAGCACTGGCATCTAGATGACAAAGTGGAAATGTATGTCCTGTACACAAAAAGCAAAACAAATCAATTGGACCAATTACTGGCATTAATTTACTCACAATCAGCACCAAGTCGATGGAAGATGTCACCAACAGTGCTCTGGCATGGTGGTGTGCGGGGGGCCCGCGAACCATGTTCACATGTTTTGGACTTGCCCGAAGCTGGAGGATTTTGCCGGGGGTTTGCTGATGTGATATTGGAGGTACCTGAGGGTGAAGGTGGTTCCGAGTCCAGAATTGGCAATGTTTGGAGTGTTGAAGACCCAGGAGTCCAGGGGGCAAGACACGCCGATGTTCTGGCCTTTGCCTCTCTGGCAGCGCGGAGACGGAGCCTGTTGGGGTGGAAGGACTCTGAGATGCCGAAGTCGGGGATGTGGGTGAGCGACCTCGCAGATTTCCTTGGGCTGGAGAAAATTTAAGTTTGCCTTGAAGGGGTTGGTGAAGGGTTTGCCTGGAGATGGAAACTGTTAGAATCATAGAATCATAGAAGTTTCACAGCATGGAAACAGGCCCTTCGGCCCAACCAGTCCATGCCGCCCAGTTTTTACCATTAAGCTAGTCCCAGTTGCCCGCACTTGGCCGATTTATTGATTTCTTTCAGGACAGCTAAGTCAGCAGGGAGTGGGGTGGAGCTGGGGTTAATAAGAAAATGTGGAGGCAGGGGGGCATGGTGGGGAGAGAGGGTTGCGGTTGTTGGTTACTTATTGTTGGTTTAAGTGGCTGGTTTAGCACAGTGGGCTAAAGAGCTGGTTTGTAATGCAGAACAAGGCCAGCAGCGCGGGTTCAATTCCATACCGGCCTCCCGACCAGGTGCTGGAATGTGGCGACTAGGGGCTTTTAACAGTAACTTCATTGAAGCCTACTTGTGACAATAAACAATTATTATTATTATTATTGAGTTATGATGTGATCTCCTATTTGTTATCTTTTTGATCTTGGGTATGGTTGTGTTTGATCATTTATAAATGCCTTAATAAAAATACTAAAAAAAAACAGTGCTCTGGCACTCACTCACCAATAACTTGCTCCTTCCCATCTGATGGCCAGTTTGGGTTCTATACCAGCCTTGTTCTAAAAAATGGGCAAAATGCTGAATTATACTGGTGAGGTGAGAGTGGCTGCCTTGGACGGAGAAATTATAGAAGCGGGTGGCACGGTGGCGCAGTGGTTAGCATTGCTGCCTCACGGCGCTGAGGACCCGGGTTCGATCCCAGCTCTGGGTCACTGTCCGTGTGGAGTTTGCACATTCTCCCTGTGTCTGTGTGGGTCTCACCCCCACAACCCAAAGATGTGCAGGATAGGTGGATTGGCCATGCTAAATTGTTCCTTAATTGAAAAAATATATAATTGGGTACTCTAAATTTCGATTTTTAAAAAAAAGGCATCGTAGAATCATAGAATTTACAGTGCAGATGGAAGCCATTCGGCCCATCGAGTCAGCACTGGTCCATTTTTTTGAAAGAGCACCCCACTTAAGCCCACGTCTCCTCTCCGTCCCTGTAACCCAGTAGTCACACCTAACCTTTTTGGACACAAAGGGGCAATTTAGCCTGGCCAATCCACCTAACCTGCACGTCTTTGGAGTGTGAGGAAACCGGAGCACCTGGAGGAAAGCCACGCAGACACGGGAAGCATGCACAAATTCCACACAGTCAACCTGAGACCGGAATTGAACCCAGGTCCTTGGAGCTGTGAGGCAACAGTGCTAACCACTGTACCACCGTGCCGCCCTAATCAAGGAAGTATTTGACCAAGTGGTCACCAAGGAGCTGCATGAAGTTGACATTGATGGGGATCAATTGAGAAAACTCTTTACTGGCTGCAGTCATACCCAGTACAAAGGAAGGTGGTTGTAGTTGTTGGTGTGAGGCAGGGGGTTGTTGCGGGAAGGCAGGCAATCACTTCAGTCCTAGGACATTTGGAGCAGGTGTTCCTCAGGGAGTGTTCCACGCCCAACTATCATCCTCTGCTGCACCAATGGCATTTCTTTTCTCAAGATGGGGAGATATTTGGAACATGGGTCCAGAAATGGAGCCCAAAATGTAGCAGGCAATTTTGGGGTTAAGAAGGCTGCTAGAAGCAGACTTGGGGATACCTCCACAACCTGAGTTAGCTTGTCCCATTCAGACGTAACCTTGTTAATGGGAATACACAAGATGATCCACTGTTGGGGCTGTTTAGCACAGGGCTAAATCTCTGGCTTTGAAAGCAGATCAAGGCAGGCCAGCAGCACGGTTCAATTCCCGTACCAGCCTCCCCGAACAGGTGCCGGAATGTGGCGACTAGGGGCATTTCACAGTAACTTCATTTGAAGCCTATTTGTGACAAGCGATTTTCATTTTTCATTTTCCAAGATCCATTGATAATCTGGACAGGTTTGTTTGACCAGCCATCATCCCATCACAGAGTCTGATAACCTATTTGTCCGGCAATAGAAGGCTAGTTGCATATAAATGGCATAGTTATGTTGTACATTTTTTTCTTATAAATGTTTTCCAATTAAGGACAATTTAGCATAGCCAATCAGCCTACCCTGCACATTTTTGGATTGTGGGGGTGAGATCCACGCCGGCACTGGGAGAATATGGAAACTCCACGCGGTCAGTGACCCGGGCCCGGATCGATATTGGGTTTGGCGCTGCGAAGCAGCAGTGCCGTTCTGTTGCATAAATTGTTGTATATGGGTGGCATGGTGGCACAGTGGTTAGCACTGTTGCTTCACAGTGCCAGGATCCTTGGTTCGATTCCTGCTTGGGTTACTGTCTGTATGAAGTCTGCACATTCTTCCAGTGTCTGCATTATTTTCATCTGGGTATTTCTGGTTTCCTCCCACAAGTCCCGAAAGACATGCTATTAGGTGAATTGGACATTCAGAATTCTTTCTGTGTGTACCCGAACAGGCGCCGGAATGTGGCAACTGGGGGATTTTCACAGTAACTTCATTGCAGTGTTAATGTAAGCCTACTTGTGACAATAAAGATTATTATTATTACAGGAGGGGGCAATCAGGCAAGATAAGGGATTCAACTCTGGCCACCCCAGGGGAGAACCTTTGTTTGAGGGGTGGGTGGAGCT
Source organism: Scyliorhinus torazame (assembly GCF_047496885.1). Lineage (NCBI taxonomy): Eukaryota > Metazoa > Chordata > Chondrichthyes > Carcharhiniformes > Scyliorhinidae > Scyliorhinus > Scyliorhinus torazame. Next base: position 4,538 of record NW_027308997.1, read on the forward strand.
TTGAGAGAGAGAAATGCTTTTTAAAAAAAGTAGTTACAGGTGAAGGCTATGGAGGCCACTCAGAGAGATGATGAAAGAAGCTGCTCCAGATGCAGTCTTTGGAAAAGGGTTCAGAACGAATGTCCCTACCAGAAGGAAAGTTGCTTCGTAAATGCAAGTGTGCCTTCGTCTACCTGTGAAAGTAACATTAATCTACATGTTCTGTTACTGGTTTGTTTAATGGAAACTCGTGTGTTCAGGTAAAAAAAATGCATGTTATCGAGTAGTGTTAGAACTGAAGTAAAGGTTTAAATTTTGTTTTCCTTTGTTTTAATAAAGTTTGTTTATAAAATAATCAAGCCCTATTTCTTCTGTTATCATTCCTGGAACGAATCAATCTTTCCGTACTGCATTAAAACATGTTATGGCATCTGGTCCAGCCTCTTAACCTCTGTTGAGAGCTGACCAGGCGTCCGTAACACCTTCGTCATAACATCAGAAGTGAGGATATTCACTCATGATTCAAGTGTTCAGTTCATAGAGTGTTATCATAGAATTTACAGTGCAGAAGGAGGCCATTCGGCCCATCGAGTCCGCACCGGCTCTTGGAAAGAGCACCCTACCCAAGGTCAACACCACCACCCTATCCCCATAACCCAGCAACCCCACCCAACACTAAGGGCAATTTTGGACACTAAGGGCAATTTATCATGGCCAATCCACCTAACCTGCACATCTTTGGACTGTGGGAGGAAACCGGAGCACCCGGAGGAAACCCACGCACACACGGGGAGGATGTGCAGACTCCGCACAGACAGTGACCCAAGCCGGAATCAAACCTGGGACCCTGGAGCTGTGAAGCAATTGTGCTATCCACAATGCTACCGTGCTGCCCCATTGACAATTCCATTGACGGTTCAATTGGCAATTCCTCGGATCTGAAGCAGTCTGTGCCAAGGTGCAACAATACCTGGATAATCATCCAGGCTTGGGCTAGTGTCATCCCATGACATTCAAAGGCTCTACTTTTGGTGAATCCCTCTCTGACATCAGCACCCTGGGCCTCACCATTGACCAGAAACTTAGCTGGCCAAGTCACATAAATACTATGGCTACAAAAGCGGGTCAGAAGCTGGAAGTTCTGTAAAATCCACCACCTGGAAAGCAAGTATCAGGAATGTGATGATCCAGCAGAGGGCAGTCGAGAGGAGTTGCTGATTGGCTGTTGCGGGGAAAATTTGCATACGCCTGGTGCGGTCACTCTAACTTGAAGGTGTACCTGTGCAAGACACGCTAACTGTTCAAGTGAAAACAAGCATCCAGCAGAGGGCAGTCGAGCGGAGCTGCTGATTGGCTGTTGCGGGGAAAATTTGCATATGTGCGGTGTGGTCACTCTAACTTGAAGGTGTACCTGTGCAAGAGACCCTAACTGTTCAAGTGAAGACAAGCATCCAGCAGAGGGCAGTCGAGCGGAGCTGCTGATTGGCTGTTGTGGGGAAAATTTGCATACGTCCGTGTGCACACCCTAACTTAGGTGGTTTGTGGAGGAGCTGTTGTCAAGTGACACTTAAACCCGAAACACTTCTTCAGTGTCTCCCTTCCTACCCCCTCCTCTAAGCAAAAAAAACCCAACCGCTGTAAAGACCAAGAGGAAGGCTCGAGGGCAGGTAGAAGTAGAAAGAAGTTGAACCGTGACGTCACAGCCTGCAGGTAAGGGATTGGCTGGTGACTGGTAAGTTGTTTTTCTTTCCTTTTCCCTCCGGTGTTATTGTGCGGGGCGCAGAGGTTGCTGAGTGAGTGCTTGCTGAGAAGAGGAGTGAATAACAGGTAAACCCTTTCTTTCTTTTTCTTCTTTTTTTATCTAGAGGGGATGGCAGGGAAGGTAATGCAATGTTCCTCCTGCAGAATGTTTGAGGTGAGGGACGCCGTCAGTGTCCATGCTTATTTCATCTGTGGGAAGTGCACCCATCTCCAGCTCCTCCGAAACCACATTAGGGAACTGGAGCTGGATGAACTTCAGATCATTCGGGAGGCAGAGGTGGTCATAGATAGAAGCTTCAGGGATGTAGTTACTCTGAAGAATAAAGATAGATGGTGACGGTGAGAGGGGCTGGGAGGAAGCAGTCAGTACAGGGATCCCCTGTGGTCGTACATCTTAGTAACACGTATACCGCTTTGGATACTGTTGGGGGGAATACTTACCAGGGGTAAGCCACGGGGCACAGGTCTCTGGCACCGAGTCTGTCACTGTTGCTCTGAAGGGCAGGGGGGAGAGGAGCAGAGCATTAGTCATTGGAGACTCTAGAGTTAGGGGGAAAGATAGGAGATTCTGTGGGAACGAGAGAGACTCGCTGTTGGTGTGTTGCCTCCCAGGTGCCAGGATCCGTGATGTCTCGGATCATGTTTTCGGGATCCTTAAGGGGGAAGGGGAGCAGCCCCAAGTCGTGGTCCACAGAGGTACCAACGACATAGGTAGGAAAAAGGATAGGGATGTAAGGCAGGAAATCCAGGAGCGAGGGTGGAAACTTAGATCTAGGACAAACAGAGTTATTATCTCTGGGTTGTTACCCGTGCCACGTGCTAGCGAGACGAGGAATAGGGAGAGAGAGGAGTTGAACATGTGGCTACAGGGATGGTGCAGGAGGGAGGGTTTCAGATTTCTGGATAATTGCGGCTCATTCTGGGGTCGGTGGGACCTCTACAAATGGGATGGTCTACACCTGGACCAGGGGGGTACCAATATTCTGGGGGGGAAATATTATGATGCTCTTCGGAAGGGTTTAAACTAGTTCAGCAGGGGCTTGGGAACCTGAATTGTAGCTCCAGTATACAGGAGGTTGAGAGTAGTGAGGTCATGAGTAAGGTTTCAAAGTTGCAGGAGTGTACCGGCAGGCAGGAAGGTGGTTTAAAGTGTGCCTTCTTCAATGCCAGGAGCATCCGGAATAAGGTGGGTGAACTTGCAGCATGGGTTGGTACATGAGACTTCGATGTTGTGGATATTTTGGTGACATGGATAGAGCAGGGACAGGAATGGTTGTTGCAGGTGCCGGGGTTTAGATATTTCAGTAAGCTCAGGGAAGGTGGTAAAAGAGGGGGAGGGGTGGCATTGTTAGTCAAGGACAGTATTGCGGTGGCAGAAAGGACATTTGATGAGGACTCGTCTACTGAGGTAGTATGGGCTGAGGTTAGAAACAGGAAAGGAGGTCACCCTGTTCGGGGTTTTCTATAGGCCTCCAAAAAGTTCCAGAGATGTAGAGGAAAGGATTGCAAAGATGCTTCTGGATAGGAGCGAAAGCAACAGGGTAGTTGTTATGGGGGACTTTAACTTTCCAAATATTGACTGGAAACTCTATAGTTCGAGTACTTTAGATGGGTCCGTTTTTGTCCAATATGTGCAGTAGGGTTTCCTGACACAGTATGTTGATAAGCCAATGAGAGGCGAGGCCATTTTGGATTTGGTACTGGGTAATGAACCAGGACAGGTGTTGGATTTGGAGGTAGGTAGGTGAGCACTTTGGTGTTAGTGACCACAATTCGATTATGTTTACTTTAGTGATGGAAAGGGATAGGTATATACCGCAGGGCAAGAGTTATATCTGGGGGAAAGGCAATTATGATGCGATGAGGCAAGACTTAGGATGCATCGGATGGAGAGGAAAACTGCAGGAGATGGGCACAATGGAAATGTGGAGCTTGTTCAAGGAACAGCTACTGTGTGTCCTTGATAAGTATGTACCTGTCAGGCAGGGAGGAAGTGGTCGAGCAAGGGAACCGTGGTTTACTAAAGCAGTCGAAACACTTGTCAAGAGGAAGAAGGAGGCTTATGTAAAGATGAGACATGAAGGTTCAGTTAGGGCACTCGAGAGTTGCAAGTTAGCGAGGAAGGACCTAAAGAGAGAGCTAAGAAGAGCCAGGAGGGGACATGAGAAGTCTTTGGCAGGTAGGATCAAGGATAACCCTAAAGCTTTCTATAGATATGTCAGGAATAAAAGAATGACTCGGGTAAGAGTAGGGCCAGTCAAGGACAGTAGCGGGAAGTTGTGCGTGGAGTCCGAGGAGATAGGAGAGGTGCTAAATGAATATTTTTCGTCAATATTCACACAGGAAAAAGACAATGTTGTCGAGGAGAATACTGAGATTCAGGCTACTAGACTAGATTGGCTTGAGGTTTATAAGGAGGAGGTGTTAGCAATTCTGGAAAGTGTGAAAATAGATAAGTCCCCTGGGCTGGATGGGATTTATCCTAGGATTCTAGCGCTGCAGGAATTTTGGCAGTGCGTAGCGAGGACGGTGTCGAGGGTGGTAGGATCCAGGGTCAAACCGGGCTGGGGGCTCGCAATATTTGGGGTGAGCACAGTACGAAGTCTTACAACACCAGGTTAAAGTCCAACAGGTTTGTTTCGATGTCACTAGCTTTCGGAGCGGTGCTCCTTCCTCAGGTGAGAGTAGTGAACCTCACCTGAGGAAGGAGCAGCGCTCCGAAAGCTAGTGACATCGAAACAAACCTGTTGGACTTTAACCTGGTGTTGTAAGACTTCGTACTGTGCTCACCCCAGTCCAACACCGGCATCTCCACATTTTGATCTTTAAGTCATCTTTGTCCACAGGAATAGTGCCAGAAGACTGGAGGATAGCAAATGTTGTCCCCTTGTTCAAGAAGGGAAGGAGCGACAACCCCGGTAACTATAGACCAGTGAGCCTTACTTCTGTTGTGGGCAAAATCTTGGAAAGGTTTATAAGAGATAGGATGTATAATCATGTGGAAAGGAATAATTTGATTAGAGATAGTCAACACGGTTTTGTGAAGGGTAGGTCATGCCTCACAAACCTTATTGAGTTCTTTGAGAAGGTGACCAAACAGGTGGATGACGGTAAAGCAGTTGATGTGGTGCACATGGATTTCAGTAAAGCATTTGATAAGGTTCCCCATGGTAGGCTACTGCAGAAAATACAGAGGCATGTGATTCAGGGTGCTTTAGCAGTTTGGATCAGAAATTGGCTAGCTGGAAGAAGACAAAGGGTGGTGGTTGATGGGAAATGTTCAGACTGGAGTCCAGTTACTAGTGGTGTACCACAAGGATCTGTTTTGAGCCACTGCTGTTTGTCATTTTTATAAATTACCTGGAGGACGGCGTAGAAGGATGGGTGAATAAATTTGCAGATTACACTAAAGTCGGTGGAGTTGTGGACAGTGCGGAAGGATGTTACAAGTTACAGAGGGACATAGATAAGCTGCAGCGTGGGCTGAGAGGTGGCAAATGGAGTTTAATGCAGAAAAGTGTGAGGTGATTCATTTTGGAAGGAATAACAGGAAGACAGAGAACTGGGCTAATGGTAAGATTTGTGGCAGTGTGGATGAGCAGAGAGATCTCGGTGTCCATATACATAGATCCCTGAAAGTTGCCACTCAGGTTGAGAGGGTTGTTAAGAAGGCATATGCTGTGTTAGCTTTTATTGGTAGAGGGATTGAGTTTCGGAGCCATGAGGTCATGTTGCAGCTGTACAAAACTCTGGTGCGGCCGCATTTGGAGTATTGCGTGCAATTCTGGTCGCCGCATTATCGGAAGGATGTGGAAGCATTGGAAAGGGTGCAGAGGAGATTTACCAGAATGTTGCCTGGTATGGAGGGAAGATCTTATGAGGAAAGGCTGCAGGACATGAGGCTGTTTTTGTTAGAGAGAAGAAGGTTAAGAGGTGACTTAATTGAGGCATACAAGATGATCAGAGGATTGGATAGGGTGGACAGTGAGAGCCTTTTTCCTCGGATGGTGATGTCTAGCACGAGGGGACATAGCTTTAAATTGAGGGAAGATTGATATAGGACAGATGTCAGAGGTGGGTTCTTTACTCAGAGAGTAGTAAGGGCGTGGAATGCCCTGCCTGCAACAGTAATGGACTCGCCAACACTAAGGGCATTCAAATGGTCATTGGATAGACATATGGATGATAAGGGAATAGTGTAGATGGGCTTTAGAGTGGTTTCACAGGTCGGCGCAACATCAAGGGCCGAAGGGCCTTTACTGCGCTGTAATGTTCTATGTTCTATTCTCTCCACTTGCCTGGATGAGTGCAGTTGTAATATTTAAAAAGCTTGACATTATACAGCATATAATCCACTTGGAAAGCACTCCATGTATCATAAAATTCACTCCCTCTGCAGTGTGTATAAGATGCATTACAGCAACTCGCCTGGACCTGTACAGTGGCAGCTCAAACCCTTGAGTTCTCTTAGCTGGAAGGAAATGGCCCCCCTTCAGGTTCCCCTCCCAAGTTATGTACCATCCTGACTTGGAAGTATATTGCTGTCCCTTCATCGTAGAATTCCTGGTTGAATAACACTGGGAATACCTACATGACCCGGATTGCAGCCTGGACCTTTGAGAAAAAGAGCGGAACTTGTATATTGCGCCTTTCATGACCACTAGATGTCTCAAAAGTGCTTTAAAACCAATGCAGGACTTCTGAAGTCAATTCACTATTGTAATGTAGGAAATGCAACAGCCAATTTGCACAGAACACGCTCCACAAACAGCAATGTGCCGATGACCAGGTAATTTTTTTTGTGTGGTATTGATTGAGATAAATATTAATCGGGACACCGGGGATGACATTCCTGCTCGTTTTAAGTGCCAAGGAATCTTTAAAACATTCACTCGTGAAGGTGGACCGGGCATTGGTTTAACATCTCATCTGAAAGAAAATCACACGCATATCAATGCAGCTCTTGGAACATAAGAACTAGGAGCAGGAGTAGGCCATCTGGCCCCTCGAGTCTGCTCCACCATTCAATGAGATCATGGCTGATCTTTTGTGGACTCAGCTCCACTTTCCGGCCCGAACACCATAACCCTTAATCCCTTTATTCTTCAAAAAACTATCTATCTGTATCTTAAAAACATTTAATGAAGGAGCCTCTACTGCTTCACTGGGCAAGGAATTCCATAGATTCACAACCCTTTGGGTGAAGAAGTTCCACCTAAACTCAGTCCTAAATCTACTTCCCCTTATTTTGAGGCTATGCCCCCTAGTTCTGCTTTCACCCGCCAGTGGAAACAACCTGCCCGCATCTATCCTATCTATTCCCTTCATAATCTTATATGTTTCTATAAGATCCCCCCTCATCCTTCTAAATTCTAACGAGTACAGTCCCAGTCTACTCAACCTCTCCTCGTAATCCAACCCCTTCAGCTCTGGGATTAACCTAGTGAATCTCCTCTGCACACCCTCCAGCATCAGTACGTCCTTTCTCAAGTAAGGAGACCAAAACTGAACACAATATTCCAGGTGTGGCCTCACTAACACCTTATACAATTGCAGCATAAGCTCCCTAGTCTTAAACTCCATCCCTCTAGCAATGAAGGACAAAATTCCATTTGCCTTCTTAATCACCTGTTGCACCTGTAAACCAGCTTTTTGCGACTCATGAACTAGCACACCCAGGACTCCCTGCACAGCAGCATGTTTTAATATTTTATCATTTAAATAATAATCCCATTTGCTGTTATTCCTTCCAAAATGGATAACCTCACATTTGTCAACATTGTATTCCATCTGCCAGACCCTAGCCCATTCACTTAGCCTATCCAAATCCCTCTGCAGACTTCCAGTATCCTCTGCACTTTTTGCTTTACCACTTATCTTAGTGTCATCTGCAAACTTGGACACATTGTCCTTGGTCCCCAACTCCAAATCATCTATGTAAATTGTGAACAGTTGTGGGCCCAACACTGATCCCTGAGGGACACCACTAGCTACTGATTGCCAACCAGAGAAACACCCATTAGTCCCCACTCTTTACTTTCTATTAATTAACCAATCCTCTATCCATGCTACTACTTTCCCCTTAATGCCATGCATCTTTATCTTATGCAACAACCTTTTGTGTGGCACCTTGTCAAAGGCTTTCTGGAAATCCAGATATACCACATCCATTGGCTCCCCGTTATCTACCGCACTGTTAATGTCCTCAAAAAATTCCACTAAATTAGTTAGGCACGACCTGCCCTTTATGAACCCATGCTGCGTCTGCCCAATGGGACAATTTCCATCCAGATGCCTCGCCATTTCTTCCTTGATGATAGATTCCAGCATCTTCCCTACTACCGAAGTTAAGCTCACTGGCCTATAATTACCCGCTTTCTGCCTACCTCCTTTTTTAAACAGTGGTGTCACGTTTGCTAATTTCCAATCCGCCGGGACCACCCCAGAGTCGAGTGAATTTTGGTAAATTATCACTAGTGCATTTGCAATTTCCCTAGCCATTTCTTTTAGCACTCTGGGATGCATTCCATCAGGGCCAGAAGACTTGTATACCTTTAGCCCCATTAGCTTGCCCATCACTACCTCCTTGGTGACAAAAATCCTCTCAAGGTCCTCACCTGTCATAACCTCATTTCCATCAGTCACTGGCATGTTATTTGTGTCTTCCACTGTGAAGACCGACCCAAAAAACCTGTTCAGTTCCTCAGCCATTTCCTCATCTCCCATTATTAAATCTCCCTTCTCATCCTCTAAAGGACCAATATTTACCGTAGCCACTCTTTTTTGTTTTATGTATTTGTAGAAACTTTTACTATCTGTTTTTATATTCTGAGCAAGTTTGCTCTCATAATCTATCTTACTCTTCTTTATAGCTTTTTTAGTAGCTTTCTGTTGCCCCATAAAGATTTACCAGTCCTCTAGTCTCCCACTGATCTTTGCTACTTTGTATGTTTTGTCCTTCAATTTGATACTCTCCCTTATTTCCTTAGATATCCACGGTCGATTTTCCCTCTTTTTACCGTCCTTCGTTTTTGTTGGCATAAACCTTTGCTGAGCACTGTGAAAAATCACTTGGAAGGTTCTCCACTGTTCCTCAACTGTTTCACTATAAAGTCTTTGCTCCCAGTCTACCTTGGCTAGTTCTTCTCTCATCCCATTGTAATCTCCTTTGTTTAAGCACAAAACACCAGTGCTTGATTTTACCTTCTCACCCTCCATCTGTATTTTAAATTCCACCATATTGTGATCGCTCCTTCCGAGAGGATCCCTAACTATGAGATCCTGAATCAATCCTGTCTCATTACACAGGACCAGATCTAGGACCGCTTGTTCCCTCGTAGGTTCCATTACATACTGTTTTAGGAAACTATCGCGGATACATTCTATAAACTCCTCCTCAAGGCTGCCTTGACCGACCTGGTTAAACCAATCAACATGTAGATTAAAATCCCCCATGATAACTGCTGTACCATTTCTACATGCATCTGTTATTTCTTTGGTTGTTGCCTGCCCCACCATAATGTTAGTATTTGGTGGCACTTCTTCAGTACTGCTCTAGATTTGGAGCTTTGAGTGAGGCTTGAACTCTCAACCGTCTGACTCGAGAAAGGAAATTACGACCAACTGAGCCGTTTCCGAAAGTAAGTGAATGGCCTGCATAGAGGTCGAACCCATGACCTTAGCATTAGCAGCATCATAGAATCGAATGGAATCCCTACAATGCAGAAGGAGGCATTTAGCCCATCGAGTCTGCAATAGCCCTCTGGAAGAGCACCCTACCACGGCCCATCCCATCCCCATAACCCACCCAACCCAACCCGCACATCTTTTCAACAATAAGGGGCAACTTTACCATGGCCAATCCACCTAAACTGCACATCTTTGGATTGTGGGAGGAAACCCACACAGACACTGGGAGAATGTGCAAACTCCACACATACAATCACCCTTGGCCAGAATTGAACCTGGGTCCCTCGTGCTGTGAGGCAGCAGTGCTAACCACATTACCCTACATGACCTGCAAAGTTTGTCTTTAAATACATCTTCCCAAGGCATTAGTTGCTAACAGCTTGGGTGAGTGGGTGAGTTTTGATCTTTTGGTAAAAATCTCATTTTTTTATTTGGCATTTAACTGATATCTGCTGTCTAAATCCCCCAGGCTTGGGGTCTCAGAGCTTTCATGGAAGAGCATCTGAAGTTACGAAATTCAGGATAGCAATTGAAACTTGTTTGTTTGCAATGGGTCAGGTAACTCCTTAATTTAGACCTATCTGTAAGGTTGAAAATACTATGCAAACTAACAGTAAGGTTAACAAAATATTTTAGAAAAGGGAAATAATTAAATGACTAAAATAATTAAGTAAAAACACATTAAGATTTGCAGGATAGGCGATGCGTCACAGCTGTGGCATGTGGGAGTGCCTGGACGCCAGGGAGATTCAAGGCAACATGAGAAGCTGATCAGGAGACAGTCACACCCCTTAGGAGAGGGTCTATTGATTTTGTCAGTTAGGGATTGAATAGTGTGACTGTGAGTGAGGCAGTTAAGGCGAGCCAGAGGGCAGGACCCAGGTGCCTCAGCCTTTGCTTTTGTTAAACAGGTTTGAGCTTCTTCTATCCTACAGTTCCTACTCTCATCCAAACAAGTTGAATGAGTTGAGTGACATGGCACTGTGGTAGAGGAATCCATATAAGTAGGGGGAGCAAAAAGGAGCGTCATGGTAACAGCATAGTGAGGGGGCTTGATGTTGTTCTCTGCAGCAAAAAGCTGAATCCAGAAGGTTATGTGCCTGTCTGGTGCCAGGATTCGGGATGTCTGCTCAGGGATGGAGAGAAACTTGTAGTGGTAAGGGGAGGATCCAGTCATTGTAGTCCATGTAGGTACTAACAATGTAGGTAGAACTAGGAAAGAGATTCTGCATAGTCAGTAGGAACAGCAAGGCACTAAATTAAGAAGCAGAACCTCAAAAGATCATTATCTCTATTATTACTTGAGTCACGTGCAAATTAGCATTGGCAAAATAAGATAAGGGAGATGGATGTTTGGCTGAAACACGGATGGGGAGAAGTGGATTCTGGTTTGTGGGGAACTGGCACCAATATTGGGGAAAAGCTGGATCTGTACCATTGGGACAATCGACACCTGAACCGTGCTGGGAACAGTGATCTAGCGAGCCACATAATTATGTAGAGACAGTTTGAAAGTAAACAGTGGGAGCAAGAGATCAAATTTGGGAAGATATGGTAAAGAAGACCAAGGCAAGAGAGAAAGGTATTAACATGGGAAATGATTGACCGGGAAGGGATAGGGAGTACAAAGCCAAGAATGCATCAGTAGGTAAGGCTAGAGGTTACAAAAATAATACAAGGATAAAACTAAAGGTTTGTATCAGAATGCATGTTGCACTCGTAACAAAACCGATGAACTGAGTGCAAAACGTAATAAGAGTGAACTGATAGCCACTTCAGAGTCATGGCTGCAGGATGACGTAGATGGAGACCTGAATATTGAAGGGTATATGACATTTCGGAAGGACTGGAAGCTTGGAAAAGATGGTGGGATGGTTTTGTAGAGTAATGATGGTGCTAACACAATCAAGAGGGATGGCCTAAGTTCTAGAAAATGATGATGGAAAATAAATTGAATAAGTATTTTGCATCGGTCTTCACCATCGAGGATACAAGTAACATCCCAGAAATAGCTGAAAATCAGGGATCGGAAGGGAGGGATGATCTCAGAAAAATTGCAAACCCAGGGAAGTGGTACTTAGCAAATTGTTGGAGCTGTGGGCTAACAAAATCCCTGGATCCTGATGGATTTCATCCTCGGGTGAGAGAATTAACGTGTTGTCTTTATTTTCCGAACTCCCCTCGTATTGAGCAAGGTTTCATTTGACTGGATAATAGGAAATGTAACATCTTTATTCAAAAAGGGGGGGGCGGGGGGAGACAGAAAACAGGAAACTACAGGTCAGTTAGCAAAGGAACAGCGTTTTTCAAACTTTCTTCCCTCGGACCCATGACGGACGATCGTCGCGACCCGTGCCGGCCAACCTTTGCAGCACACTGTTTTTGCTTGCCTTTATTGTGACACGTAAGCATGCTTGATCCTCATGATCTCATTTGCTTTGTCATTCAATGTTATATTTCTGCTAAGGAATTTAGCTGACAATTTAAGTCCTTGCTGCATCCTTTGAAAAAAAATCAAGAAGTTTGTCCTTGAATTTGCCTTGCAACTTCAGATGTCTTTGAAGTTTTGTGGAATTTAAACTTCATTTGCCAGTGCTTCCCTGCATATAACACACATGGGCTTTGCTTTCTGATTTGCACTGGCAAAATTAACACATCATACCACAAGAAATCATCTTTCTACTGCTTTGTTCCCGATTTCAGTTTCTTGATGAGTTGTTCAACAGAGATCCTGGAGCTATGGATACAGCTCACACTAGCACTGCTTTGTCCTGCTGTGGACTCTCCTGAAAAGTGCTTTCCAGCAGATTCAATTCTGAGATCCTGCATGTTGTGTCTCTGACCCTCTCTTCCTTATTACAAAATGATCCATCTTCAGTTCTTCACACAGTTGTTGCTTTTTTTAAAATTTAAAGTAAATTCTTTTTTTCAATTAAGGGGCAATTTAGTGTGGCCAATCCACCTATCCTGCACACCTTTGGGTTGTGGGGGTGAGACCCATGCAGACATGGGGAGAATGTGCAAACTCCACACGGACAGTGATCCAGGGCCAGGATCGAACCCGGGTCCTTGGTGCCGTGAGGCAGCAGCACTAACTATTGTGCTACCATGCTGCCCTTGTTCTAATGCTTTCTTGCTGGCAGCTACAAAATGGAGGACTCTCTCCTTTGAGCCCAAAGCATGGATCTACTGGGGATGTGACATCCGTGTATGTGCCAGGCGCGTGATCCACTCTCTGCCACCGCTTCTGGCGGGAAGACTCTAGCATTCGCATTTAAAGGCCGGTTGCGGCTGGCACTCTCAATTTAAAAGCCAGCCGTGGCGTTGGGTGCTTCGCCCATGACCTGGAACGCCATGACCGATCGGTCCATGACCCTCCTGACACCTGCCTGTGACCCGCAGGTGGGCCGTGACCCTGAGTTTGAAAAACCTTGTGTTAGAAACTACTATTAAAAATGTTATAACAGGACACTGGGAAGAATTCAAGACAGTCGGGCAGAGACGGCATAGTTTTGTGAAAGGAAATGCGTGTTTAACCAATTTATTAGAGTTCTTTGAAGGAGTCACGTGCTTTGGATAAAGGAGGATCAGTGGATGTACTGTACTTGCAGAGGCATTTGTTGAAGCACCACATTGTTATGGACAAGAGAGGAAATTAATTTAAACAACCTGAAATATCTGGGTGCAAACAGAAAGGTGTTTTGTGCCCCCCCACCCATAAGTCGCAGTTCTTCCCCCCCCCCCCTTGCCCTCCGTAGCAAAAAGAAAGAAAGCTCGCATAGCAAGACATGAACATGGTAAATCGATATGATACAGAGCTTTGTACATTGGATTCCTCCCGTACATGTCAGTTTTCCAGCTCATTCATGTATTTTCTTGCTCGAATGCCCCCCAAATAAACCCCCCTTCCCACTCCCTCCCTCCCCCCTCCCCCCTCCCCCCTCCCCCCTTGGGTTGCTGCTGCTGCTGACCGACCTTCATCTAACGCTCCGCGAGATAGTCTAGGAACGGTTGCCACCGCCTGTAGAACTCCTGCGCAGACCCTCTCAAGGCAAACTTTATCCTCTCCAACTTGATACCCCCCCCCCCCCGGGCCGACTAGCCATCACCTTTTCTAGGCCAGTCCCGTGCCCGCGCCGCCCTCAACCTCCGACCACCTCTTCTGTGTCCAATTCCCCCTCGGCCAGTGCAGCAGCAACCCTATTCCCCCCCCCCCCCCCCCCCCCCGCTAGACCCGAGTCTAGCACTTTTGCTCCCCCCATAACACTCCCGTAAGTCAGCTGACTCCTGCTGACCCCGGCTTCCCCCACCGTCCCATTGACCCCCCCCATGTGGGAATCTCCCCTCCCCAACAATCCGCGGGTGCCCCCCCCCCCCCCCGCTGTCCTTCCCTAGCGCGGGAAAAAGCCCGCGCTTTCCTGAGCCTGCCCCGCCCCCTCTGGCGCAGCTCCTGTCGCGGCCTTATCTCATTTCCCCCATCCCCGAGCCTCCCCTCCCTCCAGCACCGGCACCCACCTTCTCGCACAGTCTTCTCACTCGATCCCTTTCCCCATCCATCACCCAACCCGTGGAACATTTCCTGCGCGTGATTAAAACCCTGTGTACAGCAAACATCCAACATCCCCCCCCCCCGCCCACCCCCACAAACCCTCAGTTTGAATCCAACTTTTCAGCTTGGATAAAGGACCAAGCCTCCTCAGGCGTTTCAAAGTAGTGATGTTGATCCTGGAATGTGACCCACAATCGCGCTGGCTGCAGCATTCCGAATCTCACTCCCTTCCGATGCAGCACCGCCTTGGCCCGGTTGAAACCCGCTCTCTTCTTTGCCACCTCCGTGCTCCAGTCCGGGTAGATTCGGATCTCCACATTCTCCCAGCTGCTACTCCGCTCTTTCTTGGCCCATCTCAAGACCCTCTCTCTGTCCGTGAAGCGGTGAAACCTCACCACAATCGCCCTTGGTGGCTTGTTGGCCTTGGGCCTCCTCGCCAGCACCCGATGTGCCCCATCCAGCTCCAGAGGCCTCGGAGGGGCCTCCACACCCATCAGCGACTCAAGCATCGTGCTCGCATATGCCCCGGCATCGGCCCCCTCCACTCCTTCAGGGAGACCCAGGATCCGAAGATTCTTTCTCGTTGACCTGTTCTCCAGGTCTTCGGATCTTTCCGCCCACCTTTTCTGCAGCGCCTCATGCCTCTCCAACTTCACCGCCAGGTCCAAGATCTCATCCTCGTTCTCAATCGACTTTTTTCTGCACCTCCTGGATCTTTACCTCGTGGGCCTTCTGGGTCCTCCCTAATCCTTCGATCGCCGACAGCATAGGCGCCAGCACCTCTTTCCGCAGCTCCTCAAAACGGCGCTTGGTAAACTCATGCAGCTCCGGTCCGCATTCTACTTTATCTCCGGCCGCCGCCATCTTGTTTTTCTTCCCTCGCTGCCCTCGCAGCTCCAACGCCGCTTTTTTAGCCGTTCCACTTCTTGTCCGTTCCATATACAGTGAAGAGGGACCTTTCTCTCACCTTCCTACACGGGACGTCTTCGAAAAATTCCCGTTGGGGCTCCTCTGGAGAACCCGAAAGTCCGTAATCGCGGGAGCTGCCGAAACGTGCGGCTTAGCTCCGCATCGTCGCAACCGGAAGTCATCTTATTGAGACTTACAGGATACTGAAAGGCCTAGCTAGAGTGGACGTGGAGAAGATGTTTCTACTGGTAGGAAAAACTAGATAGCTTGAGAGCACAGCCTCAAATTGAAGGGACGATCCTTTAAAACTGAGATGAAGAGGAATTTTTTCAGCCAGCGGCTGGTGAATCTGTGGAACTCTTTGCCGCAGAAGGATGTGTAGGCCAAATCACCGGGTGTCTTTATGACAGATGTAGATAAGTTCTCGATTAATAAGGGGATCAGAGGTTATGGTGAGTAGGCAGGAAAATGGGGATGAGAAACAAAACAGCCATGATTGAATGGCGAAGCAGACTCGATGGGCCGAATGACCGAATTCTGCTCCTATGTCTTATGGTCTTAAATTGTGGTTTTACATGAGTCCAGAATCCAACATCAAATCTCTCTAGTGTTTTTTCAGAGGGGAGGTTGGTTGACTGTTGCAGGGTGATCCGTCTTTCCAGAAGTGAGGACTTCCACAAGGAGAGTAAGGCATGTAGAGTTGAATTAGTCTTGAAGGCACCAGTTCCAGTGTTTCAATATTCCACAGTGCAGATGAGGGCCAGGCGATCATACCTGGATAGAGCTCTCTCACTGCTACCTGTTTCATGGTTATGGTAGGCCAGACACAAACTGCTGCGTAGAGTCCTGCTCAAACTGAAAATATGATCCAAAAGCTTATTAATTAAAGGAATTCAGACAGCTCAAGTCTCAGTCATTGGCATTTTGGGTATGGGTTGACCAACGAGGACCTTAGTTGAGTTGAAACCCATTGTATTTTGGAGCTGGTAATGGTTGGGCCATGACACCACATTGGCTATTAGGAGTCACAAATGATTGATTGTGTACTTGGAGACAGTGTCACTGCTGGCCAGAATTATTCTTCAGCAAAGCAAAGAAGCTTTGTGCATGTCCAGGAAGGGGCATTAATGCTTCTTTAAAAAAAAGACTCTCTCCGAAGGTTATAAATTCCTCTGATGTGAGTCGTGGCTAGTCAGGGTAAAGGAGTATCCATTTAAAAAAATAAAACTATAATTTTACAGCGTAGCCCGGTATTTATATTTTCCATCCCGTTTCAACCGGATTAAAAGTTTATTGCAGAAAGTAAAAGCTCATTGTGTAATGGGCAACATACATGCAAGGATAGAAGATTAGCTATCTAACATAAAACAGAGCAGGCATAAATTGGATCTTTTTCCGGTTGGCAGGATGGATCTTTTTCTGGTTGGCTGAATGTAATGAGCAGTGTGCCACAGGGATCCTTGCTGCGGCCTCAAACTTTTACAATTGTAAGTTGTGAAGAAGGCATAAGGAAGCATCAAAGGGATGTAGGTAAGCAAGTGAGCAAAGACTTAGTAAATGGAGTATCAAGTGTGAAATTATCTCTTTTGGCAGGAAGAATAAAAAAGAAGTGTATTATCAAAATGGAGATTGTAGAGCTCCGAGATGTGGAGGGATCTGGATGTCCTAGTTTACGAATCACAGAAGGCTAGTATGCAGGTACAGAAAGTAATCAGGAAAACCAATAGAATTTTAATGTTTATTGCGAGGAGTTGAATATAAAAGTCGGGAAGTTATGCTTTGGTTGTACTGAACACTGGTGAGGCCACATTTGGAGTACTGTGTACAGTATTGGTCTCCTTATTTGAGGAAGGATGTATATGTGTTAGACGCAGTTCAGAAAAGGTTTCCTAGAGTGATACCAGGAATAGACAGGTTGTCTTGAGGAAAGAGGATAGGCTAGGGGCTTGCAGCTTACAAGAGTAGGAGGCGACTTGATTGAAACCTTAAGTTCCTCAGGATCTTAAACAGCGTGGAACAAGGGGATAACTAAAAATAAGGGGCAGCCTATTTAACACCGAGATGAGAATTACTTTCTCAAGGATAGTGAGATCTTGGAACTCTTCCTCAAAAGGTGGTACGAAGTCTTACAACACCAGGTTAAAGTCCAACAGGTTTGTTTCGATGTCACTATCTTTCGGAGCGCTGCTCCTTCCTCAGGTGAATGAAGAGGTCTGTTCCAGAAACACATATATAGACAAATTCAAAGATGCCAAACAATGCTAGGAATGCGAGCATTAGCAGGTGATTAAATCTTTACAGATCCAGAGATGGGGTAACCCCAGGTTAAAGAGGTGTGAATTGTCTCAAGCCAGGACAGTTGGTAGGATTTCGCAGGCCAGATGGTGGGGGATGAATGTAATGTGACATGAATCCCAGGCCCCGGTTGAGGCCGCACTCATGTGTGCGGAACTTGGCTATAAGTTTCTGCTCGGCGATTCTGCGTTGTCGCGGGTCCTGAAGGCCGCCTTGGAGAACGCTTACCCGGAGATCAGAGGCTGAATGCCCTTGACTGCTGAAGTGTTCCCCGACTGGAAGGGAACATTCCTGCCTGGTGATTGTTGCGCGATGTCCGTTCATTCGTTGTCGCAGCGTCTGCATGGTCTCGCCAATGTACCACGCTTCGGGACATCCTTTCCTGCAGCGTATGAGGTAGACAACGTTGGCCGAGTCGCACGAGTATGTACCGCGTACCTGGTGGGTGGTGTTCTCACGTGTAATAGTGGTATCCATGTCGATGATCTGGCACGTCTTGCAGAGATTACCATGACAGGGTTGTGTGGTGTCGTGGTCACTGTTCTGAAGACTGGGTAGTTTGCTGCAAACAATGGTTCGTTTGAGGTTGCGCGGTTGTTTGAAGGCAAGTAGTGGGGGTGTGGGGATGACCTTGGCAAGATGTTCATCGTCATCAATGACGTGTTGAAGGCTGTGAAGAAGATTACATAGTTTCTCCGCTCCGGGGAAGTACTGGACGACGAAGGGTATTCTGTCGATTGTGTCCCATGTTTGTCTTCTGAGGAGGTCGGTCCGGTTTTTCGCTGTGGCGCGTTGGAACTGTCGATCGATGAGTCGAGTGCCATATCCCGTTCGTACGAGGGCATCTTTCAACGTCTGTAGATGTCTGTTACGCTCCTCCTCGTCTGAGCACCCCCACACCCCCACTACTTGCCTTCAAACAACCGCGCAACCTCAAACGAACCATTGTTTGCAGCAAACTACCCAGTCTTCAGAACAGTGACCACGACACCACACAACCCTGTCATGGTAATCTCTGCAAGACGTGCCAGATCATCGACATGGATACCACTATTACATGTGAGAACACCACCCACCAGGTACGCGGTACATACTCGTGCGACTCGGCCAACGTTGTCTACCTCATACGCTGCAGGAAAGGATGTCCCGAAGCGTGGTACATTGGCGAGACCATGCAGACGCTGCGACAACGAATGAACGGACATCGCGCAACAATCACCAGGCAGGAATGTTCCCTTCCAGTCGGGGAACGCTTCAGCAGTCAAGGGCATTCAGCCTCTGATCTCCGGGTAAGCGTTCTCCAAGGCGGCCTTCAGGACCCGCGACAACGCAGAATTGCCGAGCAGAAACTTATAGCCAAGTTCCGCACACATGAGTGCGGCCTCAACCGGGACCTGGGATTCATGTCACATTACATTCATCCCCCACCATCTGGCCTGCGAAATCCTACCAACTGTCCTGGCTTGAGACAATTCACACCTCTTTAACCTGGGGTTACCCCATCTCTGGATCTGTAAGGATTTAATCACCTGCTAATGCTCACATTCCTAGCATTGTTTGGCATCTTTGAATTTGTCTATATATGTGTTTCTGGAACAGACCTCTTCATTCACCTGAGGAAGGAGCAGCGCTCCGAAAGCTAGTGACATCGAAACAGACCTGTTGGACTTTAACCTGGTGTTGTAAGACTTCGCACTGTGCTCACCCCAGTCCAACGCCGGCATCTCCACATCAAAAGGCGGTGGAAGCAGAGTCTTTGACTATTTTTAAGGCAGAGATAGACAGATTCTTAAACAAGGGAGTGAAAGGCTATTAGGGGTAGGTAAGCAGGAGGATGCAGTCAGCTCAGCCATGATGTAATTGAATGGTGGAGCGGCCTTGCAGGGCTGAGTGACCGAATCTTAATTTGTATGTTTGTATGTATTGCGAGTGATGCGCACATCTGGTCAATGAATGAAGATAGCTTTCTAGTCCTCTGTGTGACTATCAAATATAACACTTGGAAAAACTGGATTTTACTTGATGAACCCTTGATATTTATACTGATGAATCAAAATAATTGCAGGAATAATGTTTTTCATGGAGATTTTTTAATTAAATGTTATGCCTGGGCCAGAATATTATATCAAGGTCGTGTGTGCCAACTGTTTTTGATTCTTGGAATATTTAGGTTTTGTACTTTCTGTTTAAGTCAGAAGTGTGTTGCAGATTATCGATGTGCTTGGAATCAAATGCACAGCAATCTACTGTTTAATACTAGAATAGAAAATGATGGCGACCCACTCCTTAATGATGAAGACCACTGTTAGGAAATTTACGGTCAATTTGTACCTTCATGTCAGCATTAGTCCATAATTTTCTCTTTCTATTGTGACGATGGGAGGATTTTAGGAATATTTGCGTCTAAATATTGGGACAAGTTGAGAGTTAAAAGCCTCTTAAAAACACAGGGTATGGTGTGTTTGGCTGCAGTGGTCATGGTTTTCAAAAGGGTTGTTTTGCTTCTAGGAAAAAGCAGGTGAAATTGACAAGAATAATGTGGATTGACTGGGGAGATCCCTGGAGAGTTAATGTGCTTTTGCAGACTGCAAAGATAATTTGCTTTTCAGCTTGGGGAGATGTGGTCATCGCTGGGTGGAGCCCAGAGAGGCAGTGAGTTTGGAGAAGCTATGAGAGAGAGAGGAGCTGAATTCTGATCTGCCTGAGTCTGAGTCAACAATTCTTTCCAAGTAGGATAGTTAAAAAAGAGTAATACTTTAAAGCAGAGCAGACTTGCCTGACGACAAGGAAGAAGCCAAAACAACCTAGCTGAAGCAACTATTTCAAGATATTCAGCCAGACCCGGAAGGGGTTCCAACCGGAGCCAAATCTGTTTTATAAAGCAAGTATTACTCTCTGCCGTGCTAATTTTACGATGGAGTAAGAGTTGCATGTTTCTTTTTGTTTAATGAGAAAATGTATAGTTGGGTTAAGGGAAAAAGATAAGCTGTTCTTTTCGGGTATGAAGTTAAAAGTTTAATATTGTATTCATAAGAATGTTTTTTGTTTTAGAAATACTAAAGCCCTATTTTGTTTCATGTAGTCACTCCTGAAGTGAATCATTCCTTCCACACAGTCGTAAGATAAACTGAAATATTGAGATGTCGATCCAAACCACTGTTGGGGTCTGGCCTGGGATCGTATACTATATGCTTAGGGGCAGCAAGGTAGCACAGTGGTTAGCACAGTTGCTTCACAGCTCCAGGGTCCCAGGTTCGATTTCCGGCTTGGGTCATTGTCTGTGCGGAGTTTGCACTTTCTCCCCGTGTTGCGTGGGTTTCCTCCGGGTGCTCTGGTTTCCTCCCACAGGCCAAAGATGTGCAGGTTGGGTGGATTGGTCATGCTAAATTGCCCGTAGTGTCCAAAACAAAAAAGGTTAGGTGGGATTACTGGGTTATGAGGATAGGGTGGAGGTGTGGGCTTGGGTAGGGTGCTCTTTCCAAGGGCTGTTGCAGACTCGATGGTCCGAATGGTCTCCTTCTGCGCTGTAAATTCTATGATTCTGGGATATGATTCGATGATAAGTTGTGATACTTTGTTGCTCTAACTTTCCAATATTTAAATAACACTCCTCTTCCCGATCAAAGTTAAAGCCCCTGATTTTTAAAATGCCTGTACTGTTGACAATCTTGGCAGATAGTATCTGATTTTTAAGTTAAGGGAAAGACGCCAAGCATATTTGCAGCCCTGTGACGATTAAACAACAACTCTCCCTCCCAGCAATCCAGCTTCCTGTTGCTGATTTGTAGTCAAAGAGACAAAAAGGAGACAATCTTCTTGGCAATCTTTTAGAAGGCTAGACATATGGGTATGGTAGCTTAGTGATTGCTGTACCAGAGTACCAACCTACTGGTTGTGAAATCAAGTTTCACAGTGGCAAATTATGAAATTGAGTTCAATAAAACCAGTTGTGTGTGGGTTAGGCTCAGAAAATGACCATGGAATCTGCCTGATTATCTGTTTAAAAAAAAGATTTACGAATGCCTTTCAGGGGAGCAAGTACATGTTTGACTCAATACCTCAGGGCACTCAGGAATAGGTAATAAATACTGCCTTTCTAGAATTGTTCATGTTCCAAGAAAATAATTAGCATCGTCATCCGATACCCCTATTCCTGGCCCTGACCTGTAACTGAAATTTTTTGTGTTCATGCTGGTTTATCACTTCTTTGCTAATTAAGGAAGAAACTTAAAACACATAGATGGAAGCAGACCCCGTTTTTACGTGGGTCTCACCCCCACAATCCAAAAAGATGTGCAGGCTAGCTGGATTGGCCATGCTAAATTACCCCTTAATTGGAAAAAACTAATCATGTACTCTAAATTTAAAGAAAAAAGGGAGCAGACATAATTTTCTTGCTATAAAGAGAGCATTTATCAAACTGCACTATGTCTGTGTATGTGTGTGTGAGAGAGAAACTGTTTGCTTGAGGTTATATTGTGCCAGGATTGGGTGGAGTTCAGACTTCATTTCCTTATTTCCATAAACAAACCCTGTGATCACTTCAGTGATGTTCAGCTAAATCATGCAGTAACTATTTTTTCCCCCACATAGCACAGTGTGTTTCTGATGTAACTGAGTGGTAAATGTTTCCTTGCGAGCAGCACATAAAGCATGGATAGTGGCTATAATGGTAAAATGGAACTATTAAGATGCTGGTTTTCTGACCTGAATAACTACATGGTATTATTTGTAATATCCATTTGGTGCTGTCTCGAGGAATTCAATGAAGCACAATTGTGAATGTGTACAAATTTCTGGATTACTTGATCCGTGAAGGACAGTGCAAATATATATTCTATTTGAAAATGTTATTGTATCTGTAGAAGCCTTGTGAGTCTTTGAATACTTCTGTCACAGGTGGTGACATTGGGAGTGGGGTCTGTCCTTGGGCGGTTGTGGGGTGGGGGGGAGTCGGCCATGGAGGGAGAGGTGAGGAGGGGAGATCGGATAGATGATAATCAGATCGGTGGGATGGGGGATTTGACATGGTGGGGGGGAATGTTGGAGGCAGTGTTGGATTGTGTCAGACATCCGGTTTAGTTGGCGAGGGGGGTGAAATTGAACACTGGGGAGGGGGGAAATTGAGATCTAACATCGGTGTGGGGGGTTTGTGGTTGTTGCGTGGGCAGTGATTGGGTCTGAGGTGGCAGTGGGGAGTCTTGTCAGAGTAGGTAGTCGGAGGCCTGTGTCCTTCCAATAGATACTCAGTAGTTAGAAGAGGTATTGATTCTTCTAACTTTTTCTGGGTAGCTGTGAAACACATTTGAAATCATACAAAGTTAGCGATTTAAATCGCATTTTTGGATGGTTCCTGGTGCAGGGCAATTGCCCAGACGGAGTTAGCACTTCCTGGCAACTCTTTGAAGTTCCAAGAAAGGTTCCCCAGCATAAGTTCAGGGAACCCCACCCCCCCAATCCGACACTGGGGAGATTGGAAATTATTATGGTGCATTATGTCTGCAGAATACTGCATATCCTATTCGGTTTAATCACAACCTGTAAATAGAACTTAACAAAATACAGAATATCCAGTGTGAAGATCTTTATTTAAAAATATGCCAGTGAATATGCTCTCTCTTCTACCTCAATGTTTCTTTTTTCTTTCCTAAAGCTGATGACTCTTGCTGAAATATGATTATGTATGGCAGCAGACCTTGCAGTAGTTGCGATTTGAGAAATTTAACAAACTGAATGTTGATGGCTTCCTCTTTGATCGGGCTTTTGGTCATCTGCTATGATATTGCCTTCCATGGCTCTCAAATTTTACTGTATAACTTGATGAACGAGGGCATCACAACTGAATTGTACAAGTGCACTTTCTCGTCAGGCCGCTCCCTGACTTCTCTTACACGAGGCACGAGGACCACTGAAGCCACTGCCCCTTTTTAAGATTAGTTAACTTCATATAGCCTGGCAGTCAAAACTGTGGAATTCGATATGTTGGCTAAATGCTACGTTATTTTAGCTTTTTTTTTTCATGCAAAATTATTAATGTAGAAATGGTTTATTTTTGATGATTTATATTGTTTTGTTTCACTTGTTTTGCAAGGAGTTCTTTCTCCGTCAGCTGGTTTTCATACATTTGGATGATTTCCTCGCCTGTGTCAGTATTTTCAGTCTGGGCATCTTGTATTTCATCTAAGTCATGTGTTGATAGTAATAAACCTGTTTCTGAAGGGAAGGTTGACTAAGATTCACTGCACGTCGATCCTACTTGCTGTGCATGTGATAGTTGTCCTTGAATGTAGTGTTATCGACAGACTAAAAGCCTGTCGAGACTTGGTATCATGACTTACACTTCAGGTGAATTGCCAGCATACGTCTCGTGAAACTGTGCCGAATAGGGTACTTCCAAATAAGATGGACATTTATTCACGATGCCAAATAACTTGCATCCTGAAAGATACAAGAGGCACTCTGAAACCAGAAGGTTTGCAAATTACGAATTATAAGCAGCACCTATACACCACAAAACATGGGACATGGCCTAAAATCAGAGTTCAAAATGCCACATAGAATTGCAACAACTTCTTTTTAGAAAGTACCTCTCATAGTAAAGTCCTCCATGGCACTTCACAGGTGCATTTTGAAACAAAAGTTTACACTGAGTCACATAAGATGATAATAGGACAGGTGACTAAAACCTTGATCAAAGAGGAAGGAGTATCTTAAAGCACGAAAGAGAGGCAGAGATGTTGAGGGAGAGAATGCCAAAGCTTGGTGCCTCAGCAGCTGAAGGCACAACTGCGTGATCTTGGAGACTTGTAGGACTGGAGAAAATTATAGAGATGGGGAGGGGTTAAGCCATGGAGAGATTTTAAACCAAAGGTAGGTATTTCAAAATTGAGGCCTTGCTCAAGTGGGAGTCACTAGCAATCAGCAAGCACAGGGTTGACGGATGAATGTGAGTTGGGACATGGGCAGCAGAGCTTTGAATGAGCTCCGGTTCACGGAGAGTTGAATTGGAAAACCGATTAGGAAAAAAACGATCAGGAGTGCTTTGGAATAGCACACGTTTTATCGGCGTGGAGTAAGGGTCCAGCCGCAGATGAACTGAGGTTGGATGATATTCCGGAGGGAATAGACCATTGTAGTGTAGGCATGGCATGCATTCAGAAGCTCATTGTTGACCCCACTAGTCTATAAATAATCTGGTTAAGCCTCAAACAATTGCTGTCCAACCAAACCTGTCTCTGCTGATGTTTAAGCTCATTCGAGCCTTTTCCCCATCTTACTCTATAAGCATGAATCTATTCCCTTTTCCCTTGTATGTTTTGTTTCCCCTTAAATGCATCTAACGATTCATTTCCATTCCCTACCCTAGTAACTGCTCCATTTTCTCAACCCCAGTACTTGGTTTGCTTTTTTTATTTGTTCAGGCGATCTTTTTTATTATAAATGTTTTTTATTGGGTTTTTGAACAAAGTATATTTACTGTTATGTACACAGAATAAAATATATATATACATACATAGAAGAGAAGGGAACACATACACACAAAAAAAATTAAAATAAAATAACTGATAGGGTATTATGCACTAGCTCAACAACAGCAACTCTTGTACAATTGGCAATATTATTTTTAACACATAAGTAGGCATCGGGCAGTGTGGGGGGAAGGGGGGGGGGAACTGGGGAGGTACATATACATTTGGGTGCAGGAGAAACAATTACAGAGGGCAATACGCGAATGGATCTGGTGTTGATGTTATCACTTGCTTCTCCTGGACGGTTTTCGCTGCCGTTGTCGTCTCGTGTTCACCTCCGCTTCAGCCGTTCGTCCTGTCTTTCGTCTGTATTTTCCTTGTTCTCTGCTCCTGTAGATGCCAAGTTTGTTATCGTTTCCCGTGCCCTCCTTCCGGCTGTCATTCCCTTGCCTCACCCCCCACCTCTCTGGTTCCACTCTATTGTTCCCTGTCTCCTCCCTCTTCACCCCCCCCCCCCCCCCCCCCCCCCATCTGCCCCCTTTCCCCCCTCCCCTCCTCCTGTGGTTCTCCTTTCTTTTCTCGTAGGTTTAGCCACTTTCTGGCGTGGCTCCACCCTTATCCCCACCACTTTGGACATTGCTGTCCAGTACCCCTCAAGTCTGGGGCAAGACCAGAACATGTGGGCGTGGTTGGCTGGGCCTCTTTGGCACTGTTCACATCTATCCTCCACCTCTGGGAAGAACCTACTCATACGAGTTCTTGTTAAGTGGGCTCTATGTACCACTTTTGTTGCGTCAGGCTGAGCCTTGCGCATGTGGAGGTGGAGTTGACCCTGTGCAGTGCTTCGCTCCCGAGTCCCCAACCTATTTCAATCCCCAGGTCTTCCTCCCATTTCTTTCTTGTTGTGTCCAGTACGGTGTCGGCCCTTTCTACCAGTCGGTCATACATGTCGCTACAGTTCCCTTTATCTAGGATGCTTGCGTCCAGTAACTCTTCCAGTAATATCTGTCGTGGCGGTTGTGGGTATGTCCTTGTCTCCTTTCGTAGGAAGTTTTTGAGTTGCAGGTACCTCAGCTCGTTCCCCCTGGCTAGCCGGAATTTCTCTGTCAGTTCGTCCAGTGTTGCGATCCTGCCGTCCGTATGTAGGTCCCTGACTGTCAGTATCTCTCCGTCCTGTCCCCACTTTTTAAAGGTGGCGTCAGTCAGCGCTGGTGTGAACCTATGGTTGTTGCAGATGGGAGTTTTGTCTGACATTTTGGTCAGGCCAAATTGCTGCCATAGATGGTTCCAGGACTGGAGGGTGGCAATCACTACTGGGCTGCTGGAGTGTTTCTTGGGTGGGGATAGGAGTGCCGCCGTGGTGAGCGGAGGGAGGTCCCCTTGCATAGGCCTCTTCCGCGCGCACCCACTCGGCTTCTGGCTCCCTGATCCATCCCTTTATTCGTTCGGCTGTCGCCGCCCAGTGAATTGTAGGTTTGGGAGGGCTAGCACCCCCCCTGGATTTTGCTTTTTGTAGAACCTTCTTTGGGATCCTAGCATTCTTCCACCCCCATACAGACACCATGATTAGTTTGTCTAGTGCTTTGAAAAAGGCCTTGGGGATGTAGTTCGGGATAGATCTAAGTAGGAAGAGGTAGCTGGGCAGCACATCATTTAGGCAATCTTAATCGCGTTGCGACTTTAAATAATAATAATCTTTATTATTGTCACAAGTAGGTGTACATTACCAACGTTTTGCAAACATGCTTGAGATATACGAACAGGGGACATCTATAAAATAGATCAGATCAGCACGTTCTTCAGTGCCTTGCCCAACTTTTGGGTCATCACTGGCTCACTATCTTCAGAAAGTGGTGAAAACACAGCAAAAGGCTGGGGGTCCATCACACTGATCTCTTCTGCAATGCTGTGGGGAAGTTCACAAAGTCTCTGGTTCTTGGCCTTGCTGTTCAATGCAGGTGTTTTAGTCACTTGTTCAGGTTTATTCTTGGGATATACCAGCATTTCTGTCCATCCCCAATCCCTCTTGAGATGTCAGTGGTGAGCTACCTTGAACTGCTGCAATTCATGTAGTGTAGGTATGCCATAAATGCTGTTGGTTAGGGAGTTGCTGGACATTACCAGCCTTCCACTCACCTAAGAGCATAATAAGGCCTGGATAGAGCAACTTACCAGGGTACGGACTTCCGTGAAATGTGCAGCTAAAAGCCCATTGCCATTCTATTTGGACGATGCCCCCTCTCTCCCTGCTGATCATTGTCTTTCTATTATCAGTCTTGTGTTTTCCCTACCCCAAACGGCTTCCACTCTTCTTCAACTCTGCCATAATCTAAACTGTTAAAACCCACTCGTGCAAGTATCTGCTAAACTCTGTCGACACATAGATCAATTCACAGTCTGCATTCACCCCGCAAGCTTCATTACCTTACAGTGAAATTGCTCCACTCCTTTAGATTTTAGATTTAGATTTATTGTCATGCGTACCGAAGTACATTGAAAAGAATTGTCCTGCGTACAGTCCAGGCAGATCGTTCCATACTTGAAAAACATGGGACATAACAATAAATACGCATGATAAATACACAGACATAGACATCGGGTGAAGTGTACTGAGCGTAGTGTAACACAGTAGAGAAGATGCGTGGAGAGATCAGTTCAGTCCATAAGAGTGTCATTCAGGAGTCTGGTAACAGTGGGGAAGAAGCTGTTTTTGACTCTGTTATAGCCAAGTTCCGCACACATGAGTACGGCCTCAACCTGGACCTTGGATTCATCTCACATTACATTCACCCCCCATCATCTGGCCTGGACTTGCGAAATCCTACCAACTATCCTGGCTTGAGACAATTCACATCCTTGAACTTGGGATTACCCCTCTCTCTGGATCTGTAAAGACTTAATCACCTGCAAATGCTCACATTCAAAGTATTGTCTTGCATCTTTGACTTTGTCTATATATATATATATATATATATGTTTCTGGAACCTACCTCTTCATTCACCTGAGGAAGGAGCAGTGTTCCGAAAGCTAGTGATTTGAAACAAATCTGTTGGACTTTAACCTGGTGTTGTAAGACTTCTTACTGTGCCCACCCAATCCAACGCTGGCATCTCCACATCATGACTCTGTTAGTGTGTGTTCTCAGATTTTTGTATCTTCTGCCTGTTGAAAGAGAGAATAACCCAGGTGGGAGAAATATTTGATTATGCTGCCCGCTTTCCCAAGGCAGCAGGAGGTGTAGACAGAGCCAATGGATGGGAGGCAGGTTTGTGTGATGGACTGGGCTGTGTTCACGTCTTTGTGTAGTTTCTTACGACCTTGGGCTGAGCAATTGCTACACCAGGCTGTGATGCAGCCAGGTAGGATGTTTTCTATGGTGCATCTGTAAAAGTTGTTAAGAGTTAATGTGGCCATGTTGAATTTCCTTAGTTTCCTGAGGAAGTATAGACGCTGTTGATTGTTGCGTCAACATGGGTCGACCAGAACAGATTGTTGGTGATGTGGGCACCTAGGAATTTGAAGCTGGCAACCAACCATCTCCACCTCGGCATCATTGATGCAGACAAGAATGTGTACGACACTTGGTTTCCTGAAGTTGGTGACCAGTTCCTTGGTTTAGCTTCCATTAAGGGAGAGATTGTTGTCATTGCACCATGCCACTAGGTTTTCTATCTCCCTCCTGTACTCTTGACTACTGGTTGTTTGAGACCCGACCCACTACGGTTATGGATTGTCCTTACATTACATAAAGTTAAGCCACCTGCTGACATCAAATCCTGTGCCAACTGCTGCTTCCTTGTCAGTGTCGAAGAAACTGGGAAGCCAACTTAATCTGCATGGAGGCTGATACAGCTTGTCAAGTGACTCTTGAAGCATGATGTTCTAAGAATTCTTTCTTGAAACATGAATGATACAGTGTGACTTTAGTTGTTGGAAAAGAAGGATACTGTTTAATAAGAAATTTGCTTTTAAGGATTAATTAGTATTTACCAGGAAAAATCATTCAGCTAAGTACTATATGATGAGCCTATCTGACCAATTGATGACCATCTTCATAGAATCTGGCTAAAAATGCAATATATATAGTGCATACAATGACCATATTGAAAATGAGTGCAAGTGCAAAAAAAATCACTGCTAATGCTCTTTTAGGTGGCTGTTATTCACAGGTTGCACTGTACATTGGATTTACTGTGTTTCCCATGTTCTGTTCAACCCTCCCCAGTGCTGGTGGCAGTGTTGTGTTGACTGGAAGCTAAAACATTTTTTACTCCTTGGGTTACTGTACATTATAAAATATTTTGCAAGGAACAGCAGTATAATCCCTGGGATTTCCAGATATATTCGATAAAATAATTACCACCTAATCAGGAACAAGTTACCACCCAAATGCAAAACATTATTACTCCTACGGATTACTCACGCCAAAGGAATCGATTGTACTTGAAAAATGTTCCTGCAGTACTGGAACATGTTTTGATCTGTCTTTCAGTCACGATGTTCTTGAAATATGGTGGAATGCTAATCAAGAGAGGATTTGTATTTGATAACAGAACAGTGGACAGGCTCCGATTCCCTGTCCAGAAGATTTATGTTCTACAGTGAAAAATGCAGTTTTGGGAAATTTTGAACTGTGCAGGTGGAGGTATGTGAGATACTGAACTTAAATTTCATAATCAGCAATTTAAACCTTGCATTATTAAGCCTTGCATTTCTTCATTTTGACGTTTGGTGTTATAAGTACAGCATTATGACCTGAGGTGTACTGAGTGTTAAACATAACTTTTGTTAATATATAGCCGGACTTGTGTTTAAGAAAAATAGGCCACCGAAGTAGCCAAGGCTGTTTGGTTCCTGTTTTTTTGTGAATGATATTATCAGCGAGAGGAAAAAATGAAACTAAAAGCAAAATGCTGGAGACACTGGAAATCTGATACACAAACCAAAAATTTTGGAAACACTCAGAAGGTTAGGGATCGTCTGTGAGAACAAGGTAGAGTTAACTTTTCGTATTGATGGCCTTTTGTCGGAACTGGGAAATGCTGCAAAAGAAAAGGGAGAAAAAGATGGTCAGTGATTAAGTGAAGCTCAGGAGATCATTAATAACTTGCGTGAGAACAATGTGACAAAAAGAAGATAATGAACTAAATTAAGATGATTAAGAAATATGTAGATGTGTCAGTGGCCGCAGAGATAGAGGGATGTGTGGAAAAACTAGCAGGATGGTGAAGGCTTGAATGGCCTGTGAGTTTAGTGGAGGAAAAAGATGTGACATCAAGGATGCAGACTATCTCACCAGCCATGTACCAATGAGGAATTATGATCCCAAGCACCAGTTTGTAACAAAATCTTCTCTTTTTAGTGAATACCTTGATGAGAATACATTACATTAGGGAACCTGGAGCTTGGGGTCCTGGTTTCAAAATAAGGTATCTCCCAATGTGCAGAGGGTCAGGCGAGTTAGGATGAGAGAGGGGGGGGGGGTTTGCAAATCAGATAGTGGATAGCCGGCTGTATTTAATTTTGCCTATTTAATTATAAAGACTGTTAATAAGTTAATTGTGTTTAAAGTTACAAACCTAGTGACTGTAGTTACTGGGTAACCAAAGACCTTGGGTAAAATAAAAGCTAATTTTACCTGTGCTGAGACTCTGGGCCAGGTGGGGTTAGAATTGACCATGCACCTGCCCAGGGTTCTTTATCATAGATGAGGAATTCGATGATTTTGACCCCAGCAATGATTAAGGAACAGTGTAAGATGTCAAAGTCAGGATCATGTGCAACTTGGAAGTGATGGTGTTCATGTGCACTTGCTTCTCTGGTGTTGTATGTAGGCTGTCGGTTTTGGAGATGCTACTGAAGCTGCAAAGGTTGCTGCATTGTATCTTGTCAGTAATACACAGGGTAACCACAATTTGCTGTCTTGAAGCAGGTCGATATTTCGGTCAGTGAACGATGTGCTGATCACTTTTACCCTGATGGTATTGCTCTTTTTTGAGTATTGTTGCCGCTACACCCATCCAGGCAAAGGAAAGTAATCCATCATATTCTTCATTTCTGCTTGTCAGTGGCAACAAGACTTTATTGAGTCTGCCACTTGCTGCATTTGACCTCTAAGGGAGATGTGCAGGGTAAGTTATTTGTGCAAAGTGGTGGGTGCCTGGAACACGCTGCCAGAGGATATGGTGGAAGCAGGCACATTAGCAACATTTAAGAGGCATCTGGATGGGTACATGAATAGGGAGGAAATAGAGGGGTATGGACCGAGTAAGGGCGGAAGTTTTTTAATTAAAAAAATTAGGGCATTAGATCGGCACAGGCTTGGAGGATCGAAGGGTCTGTTCCTGTGCTGTACTTTTTATTGTTCTTTGTAGGGATAAGCCAGGGAGCTACAGGCCAGTGAGTCTAATGTCAGTGGTGGGGAAGCTAATGGAGAAGATTCTGAAGGAAAGAATCCATATCTCCACTTGGAGAGGTAAGATTTGATAGGAATAGTCAGCATGGATTTGTCAGAAGGTCATGTCTAACAAATTTGATTGATTTTTTTGAGCATGTGACTAAGTGTGTAGATGAAGGTAGTGCAGTTGTTGTAGTCAAAAAAAGTGACACAGTTAAGTCTGAGGCTAGGGTCCTGAACTTAAAGAAAGTTAACTTTGATGGTATGAGACGTGCATTGGCTAGGATAAACTGGCAAAAGATACTTAAGGGGTTGATGATGGATAAGCAATGGCAGATATTTAAAGAACACATGGATGTACTTCAACAATTGTATATCCCTGTCTGGTGCAAGAGTAACTCAGGGAAGGTGGCTCAACCATGGCTAACCAGGAAAATCAAGGATAGTGTTGAAGCCAAAGAGGAGGCATATAAATTGGCCAGAAAAAGCAACAAGCCTGAGGACTGGAAGACATTTAAAATTCAGCAGAGGAGGACAAAGGGTTTAATGCAGAAGGGGAAAATGGAATAGGAGAATAAGCTTACAGAAAACAAAAAAGCTGACTGCAAAAGCTCCTATCGCTATGTGAAGAGAAAGACTGAGGAAGACAAAAGTAGGTCCCTGACAGTTAGAATCAGGTGAATTCATAATGGGCAACAAAGAGATGACAGACCAGTTGAACAATTACTTTGAATCTGTCTTCACTAAGGAGGACACAAATAACCTTCCGGGAATACTAGGGGACAGAGGGTCTAGCATGAAGGAAGAACTGAAAGAAATCCCTATTAGTCAGGAAATTGATGGGATTAAAGCCCTATGAGTTCCCAGGGCCTGATGATGCTCTGCATCCCAGAGTACTTAAGGAAGTGGCCCTAGAAATAGTGGATGCATTGGTGATCATTTTTCAGCATTCTATAGATCTGGGCGTTCCAATGGATTGGAGGGTAGCTAATGTAGCCCCATTTTTTAAACAAAGGAGGGGAGAGAAAATGGGGAATTATAGACCGGTTAGCCTAACATCGGTGGCGGGAAAATGCTGGAGTCAATTAAAAATGAAATAACTGAGCATTTAGAAAATGGGGACAGGTTCGGCCCAAGTCAGCATGGATTCACTAAAGGGAAATCATGCTTGACAAATACACATATAAATATATATATATAAATATATTACCAAAAAGAGAACAAACAGGAAATCTCTCAACAAATAAATGACACCCCACTGCCCCCCCCCCCCCCCCCCCCCCCCCCCACCCCACTGCTGACGTCTTAACTGTCCTTGAAGAAGTCGATGAACGATTTCCATCTCCGGGCAAACCCGTCCACTGACCCCCTCAAGGCAAACTTGATTTTATCCAGCCGCGGGAATTCCGGCAGGTTGCTCACCCACACCCCTGGCTTCGGCGACCCCGGGTCCCTCCACTCCAACAAAATCCGTCTCAGGACTACCAGGGAGGTAAAGGCCAACACATCAGCCTCTCTCTCCCCCTTGGACTCCCGGGTCTTCCAACACTCCGACTATCGGCACTTCTGGACTCGGGGCCACCTTCACCTTAAGCACCTCAGACATTACGCCCGTGAACTCCTGCCAGAACCCTTTCAGCTTTCGCCATGCCCAAAACATGTGAAGATAGTCGCGCCCCGAAAAAAAAATTAAAATATCCATACTGTCCTCCACCCCCTCAAAGAATCTACTCATTCTGGCCACCGTCATATGTGCCCTATGGACTAATTTGAATTGAATTAGGCTGAGCCTAGCACACAAAGAAGATGCATTCACTCTCCTCAGAGCCTCCTCCCACAACCCAGCCTCCATTTCACACCCCAGCTCCTTCTCCAACTTCCGTTTAACTTCTCCTATCGGGGCACCCTCCCAGTCCATTAACTCCATATACATCTCCGACACCCTACCCATGCCAACTCCTGCTTTCAAAACCACCTTGTCCTGTAGACCCGGGGGCAACAGGCTAGTAAAGGACTGCACCTGCTTCTTAGCATAACCCCGCACCTGTGAGCACCGGAACCCATTCCCACTGGGCAGCTCATACTGGTCTTCCAATTCCTCCGAATGCGAAAAACTGTCCCCCAGAAACAGGTCCCCAAACAGCTCGATCCCTGGCCGCCGTCACCCCCTAAACCCTGCGTCTAGCCCCCCTGGTGCAAATCTATGATTCCCGCTAATCGGTGCCCACACCGAGGCACCCTTTAACCCCAGATGCTGCTGCCACTGACCCCACATCCTCAGGGCCGCCAACACCACTGGGCTCAAGGCGTACTTGGCTGGCGAGAACGGCAGTGGCTGCGTCACCAGAGCCCCGAACCTAGTGTCCTTTCAAGAGGTTGCCTCCATCCACTCCCATGCCCACCCCTCCCCCACTATTCACCTCCTAACCATGGCTATATTCGCTGCCCAGTAATAGTTCATTATATTTGACAAATTCCTCTTCCATCTACTCCGCCAACCACGTCAAATTCAATTTATGTAGTTGTTCCCATCTCCACGTCACCTGGATGCCCAAGTACCTGTAGCTTGTTCCCACCACTTTAAATTGCAGCTAGCCCAACCTCCTCTCTTGCCCCCTTGCCTGGATCGGAAAGACCTAACTCGTCCCCATGTTTAACTTGTAGCCAAAAAACTGGCCAAATTCCGTGAAGGTGGTCATGATCCCCCCAATACCTTCCAGTGGATCCGATATATAAAGCAGCAGATCGTCCGCATATAGCGAGACTCTATTCTCCAAACCCACATGTTATCCCTTTCCAGCTCCTTGATGCTCGAAGCACCATTGCCAAGGCAAAAAGCGATGGGCATCCATGCCTTGTCCCACGATGCAGTACGAAGTATCCCAAACTCACGCGATTCGCCCTTACACTTGCTACCGGCGCCCTATACAGCAACCGGACCCAATCCACAAACGCCTGCACTGTAAATTCTATGATTGAGGATTTTGAAGCCTGCCACAATGCAGGGGTTAGCTCCCCCTTCTCCCTCACCTCATTGTATGCCCTGACCAGCAGGGGCCCCAGCTCCCCAGACAACCTCTTATAAAATTCTACCGGGAACTCATCTGGGCCTGGGGCCTTCCCTGCCTGCATCGCCTCCATACCCTGCACCACCTCCACCAGTACAATGGGTGTGCCCAGCCCCTCTACCAGGTCCTCCTCCACCTTGGGGAACTCCAACCCTTCCAGACATTGCCCCATTCCCACTCCCCTGGTCGGGGGTACCAATTCATGTAACCTCATATAGAATTCCTCAAAAACCCCATTCACCCCCACCGGTTCCAAAACCATTCTTCCCCTCCCATCCTCTACCTTTCCAATCTCCCTCACCTCCAGTTTCCTAAGTTGATGAGCCAGCATCCTGCTCGCCTTCTCCCCATATTCATACACTGCCCCCCTGGTCCTTTGTAACTGCCCCACTGCCTTCCACGTAGACACCAGCCCGAACTCCATCTGGAGCTTCTGCCGCTCCTTCAACAACCCTGCGTCCGGGGCCTCCGAGTACCTCCTATCCACCCACAGGATCTCACAAACCTGCCTAGCCTTCTCTGCCCGCTCCATGCTAGCCCTATGCGCCCGGATCGATGTAAACTATCCCCTGACCACTGCCTTAAGCGTCTACCCTAGTGTGACGGCCAAAACCTCACCCTAAAATTCAACTACACATACCCACGAATAGCAGCCGTCACCCGCTCACACACCTCCTCATCCGCCAGCATAGAATCATAGAATTTACAGTGTTGAAGGAGGCCATTCAGCCCATCGAGTCTACGCAGGCCCTTAGAAAGTGCACCTCACTTAAGCCCACTCCTCCATCCTATCCCTGTAACCCACCTAAACTTTTTGGACACTAAGGGCAATTTATCATGGCCAATCCACCTAACCTGCGCATCTTTGGACTGTGGGAGGAAACCGGAGCACCCGGAGGAAACCCACGCAGACACTGAGAGAACGTGCAGACTCCGCACAGACAGTGACCCAAGCCGGGAATCAAATCTGAGACCCTGGCGCTGTGAAGCAACTGTGCTAAACACTGTGCTACCATGCTGCCCCACGTCTAATCTCCACTGTGGGTGCTGCCCTCTCAGGTCCACCTGCAAGTCCACCCAATGTGGCGCATGTTTGGCCCAATGTGGCGGAGGTGGGCCGGGTACAGCATCCCGAACTTCACCCCCTTCTTAGAGAGGACAGCCTTGACTCGGTTGAATCCGACTCTCCTCTTGGCCAGTTCTGCATTCCTCTATTTTTAAAGTTCTCCTTAAAATCAACATCGTAAACAAGTCGATTGGCTTCTGTTTTTCCTTCAGCCTTTGTTTTCTACATTAATGTTCAGAGCAGACTTGTGGGGCCAAATGGCTTACTCTTGCTATCGACATGCATTGCGATATCATTATACAAAGGTTAAGGAAGTGCAGCTCTTTGCACTATGACTTTTTTGATTGTTTTTACTTTAGAAATAAATGGGATAGTGCTCTGTTGTACCCTAACTGATTCTGTTGTCCACTATGAGCAACAAAGCATTTTCACATTAATATTCACTGAATATTACTGATTGCTTTATAGAAATTTTGCTTTGAAAACCTCACGGCATGTTAGTTTAGCTTTGATCTTTCCCTTTACAATTGCATGCTATTTATTCTTGACAGTGCATCGGGTTTTGGCAAAAGGCCATAGCCCTGGAATGTCTTTTTCTTCCATGGACGCTGCTGAGAGTTCGCAGCATTTTCTGTATTTATTTCAGATTTTCAGCATTTTGCTTTATCTATGTTGCAGTTGTACTCGATCCACAGATTGTTGTCATAAATTGGCTTCAGAATTGGATTGAGAGAGCCTTGTGAGGCCATCTGCCTACTTGGGTACGGTTGGTGTTACAGGGAAACCAAGGGTTTTCTGAGTGTCCAGAGATAAAAAGGGACCTGTATTCACAAGTTGGAAGCAAAACTCTTGATAAGGCTTGCAAACTAAGATCAAGCATGAGGTTGCCAATCAGATGAATATCTATGATTTATGAATACTTTTATATCATCATTTTAAAATAAATAATTGGAAGGCTAAAAGGTTGAGAGTTTAGCATACCCCAGAGATTTCAGTACATGAATTAACCTCTAACCTGGCTTCCACCCAACTATAGCATTGTTGATTTTATCAAAGCTTTCAATGTAATTATGACTGTTGAATGATGGCCCTCTTTCCCCTCATTGACTTCTCAATGCTCTAAAACATTGTCAACTACTACATAGCCATCCAGTGACCTCCATTGTGGTCTTATTAAAGGCAGAATGCTCTGGTTCTAATTCTACGCATCCTCCTGCAATTGGAATATCTACTCAACCAGCTTAATCTCTTGTGTCTACAGTCTTTTGAAATGTGTACTGAAGCAACATCTTTTATTCATCGTCTGCAGAATAAATTTCCTCTTACTTTGCATCCCCTTAATGTAAAGCATTTTGAAATGTCTCACGGTACTGATCAGTTTGCAAGTACAATTTTTCAATGCCATAACATTCTACTCAGCAACATTATCTACAAACACCGTGTTACCTTGCACACGTTTACAGTCATTTCTGCCCCGTTAAACCACCATCAACTCTGAAGGCCAAACTATACAAGCTTCCAACATGAAATTCTGCACTGGCTAATATCCCTTCACCTAACATTAATAAAAACAAAGGCATCCTCAGCTGTCCTGTTAAGTAAGGTGGTGCAAAATCTTGGGCAGTATGCTTGAACTTCTAAATTGTCCCTGGGCCAGTATGGTTCGTTACCATATGCTAATTTTCAACTTCCTCTCTTGCCTAACTCCTACTTTTGTTTAATATATAATTTTGAGTTTTATAATTCTAACAGATAATGCAACAGAGAATAAGGCCACATAAACATGATATAACATATCAATGTACATTGAGATTACAACTTGCAATATGGCTTATGGGAAACCTTACAGGAGCAGATCCGTCAAAGCAGAGGCTAGAAATTTGAGATGAGAGTCCTACAATTTACTGAATGGAGCACAGACGTTGGGAACTTGAATGGAATACACTCCATGACTATTTTATGTCAATTTTGAATCAAAGGATTCATGTCACTGATCCAGAAGCGGAGGATATTTTTCCAAGTTAGGATATTATACAGCCTTTTTTCATTAACGCAATAATTCTCCTATCAGGAAGCCAGCTGCGACAGGTTTCATCAGCCTCTTCTGCAAATACAGAAAACACCAGTAGACTACCCAGTTATCGCTATTGACAGTTTTAGGCATTGGTATGTCTTCCCAGACTTTAAAGACTTATGAACAAAGGATCAAATTTGAAGGCCCTGCCAAATATCCTGTCAAGCTCGTTAACCATACCAGGTATATAATCTTTTTAAAAATAACTTTAGTGTACCCAATTCATTTTTTCCAAATAAGGGGCAATTTAGCGTGGCAAATCCACCTACCCTGCACAAAACTCCACACGGACAGTGACCCAGAGCCAGGATCGAACCTGGGACCTCAGCGTCGTGAGGCAGCAAGGTATATAACCTTGACCCAGGTCCATGTACAGTGCATATAATTACGCTCGACTACCAGGCACTTGGCACATTGGAAAGTAGTCTTGCTAAGGATGAAGTCTCAATGGTGCAGATATCGGAATGTCAAAATGTTGGCATAGCTGCTCAAAGGATTAAAAGGACACCACTGAACATATCTCCGAGCCTACAAATGCTCTATCTCTCCAAATATCAAATCCATAGTCCATAAGACCTGGTAGGAAATCCAGGCTGCTCTGGATGGAAGAGTGAAAGTAAGTTTAAATCTCCCTTCTAATTGACGGACCATTCTTCACGCAATAACAAGAGTCATTTTTTCACACCTCGCAGAAGCCGAACTAAAGCTCCTATATAATAATAAGACCTGTAAAGGATAAATCGACTGGTCTGCCTTAATATCAAGCCAGATGGAGGTAGGGTCCTTTTTAACCCGGGACCCCCTCCCCTTAGAACCTAGGAGCTGCAACCTGATGAAGTTCAAACAAGACTTTTTAAAATTCCATGTAAATGAACTGATCATTCCATTGATCTCCTTTAAGGCTGAATAGGCAGTAAGATTGGCAACATCTAGGCAAAACATTGAGCTTAATTAGTGCCATGATACTGGCAGGTAAAACCAATGAGATAGGTCCCACCCAATAGACGATAACAACTGAGAGAAATTCAGCCCATGTAGTTGTTTGAAAAAAGGGGTAATTACGGCATCCAGGGACCCGGGTTCAATTCTGGCCTTGGGTGACCGTCTGTGGAGTTTGCACGTTCTCCCCGTATCTGTGTTGGTTTCTTCCGGGTGCTCTGGTTTCTTTCCACAGTCCAAAGATGTGCAGGTTAGATGGATTGATCATGCTAAATTGCCCCTTAATGTCCAAAAATTTAGGTGGGGTTAGTGGGTTGAGGTGATGGGGTGGGAGAGTAGGCCTAGGCAGGATGCTCTTTCCAGGGGTCGGTGCGGACCTGATGGGCTGGGTGGCATCCTTCTGCAATGTGGGGGTTCTGTGATGATGGGGGACCACCTAAAAGGGAAGTTAACAAGGGGAGATGGTCTTCATAGTTTCAGACTTTGTAAATTGATCCGAAAGTATTAATTCACATGACAACAATAGTGGGAACTCAAATATCCACCTCGATACAGATAGCATAAGCCATGATCTTAGGGCTGTTTACCCCCACAGCGCAAGCCAAATATCAAAGGGTCTTGCCCAATAGCCTCTGTTCTACGGCCAATGCAAAAACCAAGGGGGATAAGGGGCCGGTCTACCTAGTCCCTCTCTGAAGGCCAAAATTCTCATATCTGTAACTATTCATAAGTTCAGCCACCAATGGCCTTTGATACAACACCTGAATCCACTGAACATATTCCTCACCCAGCCCAAATCCTCCACAACTATGTTCTGGGATTGCACAAGTATGAACCAAGTCATTCCATCCCATCCTGTCAATATCTCTGCTTCCAGAGTGATCACTAACCCATCCAGTGTCAGTTTTTGGAAAACTTGGATCACATTCTGTGTCCTTCTGACATTATTGTTAGAAAATGAAGCTTTTACGAACCCAGTCTAGTTCCCCCTGAATGATAAAAGGGCAGCACGGTAGCACAGTGGTTAGCACAGTTTCTTCACAGCTCCAGGGTCCCAGGTTCGATTCCTGGCTTGGGTCACTGTCTGTGCAGAGTCTGCGTGTTCTCCCCATGTCTGTGTGGGTTTCCTCCGGTTTCTTCCCACAGTCCAAAGATGTGCAGGTTAGGGGGATTGGCCATGCTAAATTGCCCTAAGTGCCCAAAACAAGAAGGTTTGGTGGGGTTGCGGGGATAGGGTGAAGGTGTGGGCTTGGGTAGGATGCTCTTTCCAAGGGCTGGTGCAGACTCGATGGGCCGAATGGCCTCCTTCAGCACTGTGGATTCTATGATAAATGGGAGAATTTTCTCTAAACATTGCACCAACACATTAGACAGCAATTTCTAATCCACATTTGGAAGTGAAATTGGCCTATAGGAAGTACACTTCTCCAGAATCTTGCCTTCCTTCAAAATCAGGTAAATATTTGCTTCCCGCAGTGTCGGCCTGCCTCAAATAAATGACAGTACATACCAATTAACGGATATATGAACAGGTCCTTAAATTCCTTGTAAAACTCACACCCCAAACCATCCAGCCCAGGGGTCTTGCCTGGTTTAAGCTCCCTAATGGCTATAGTCACAAATATTTTTAGAGATACGAGCATTAAGGAGCAATCGTTGACCCTCAAGCCATAGGAAGGTCGAGGGAAGAGACAAAGCGCTCCATACGTGTCACTATATCTCCAGACTGACATGATTTACACAGTTCAGGATAAAAATCCCTAAATGCCCTACCAATGTCTTTAGTTTTAATTAATCTATTACCCCTAGAATCATGCGCAGAGGGAATAGCCCTAGAATCAGCCCTCTTATTCAATAAAAAAGCCGAGCATTTAATTTGCTTGTTCCCGAATTCGTACAATTTTTGCTTTGTAAACTTTAGACTCTTCTCAGCTTGCTAGGACAGCAAGGAATTAAGAGCCACGCAAGCTGTGTTAGCCACGCAAGCTGCGTTAACCACCCTCAACAACTGTCGGTTAGGATTCCTCTTAATCTCGTCCTCCACTTAGACCAATCTAGCCTTCAACTGGCGCTGGCTTTCCAGCATTCTCTGCCTTTTGTTGATGGTATAAGAAGTAACCAACCTCCTAGCATAAGCCTTGCCAGTCTCCCACAAGATAGAGGGAGTTACATCCAAAAGAGAATTGCCTGAGTGGCCTCCTTCTGCACTGTAGGGATTCTGTAATTCTATAAAAAAAGCTCAAACTGTTGCTTAAAATACATAGTAAAGGATGTATCCCTAAGTAGAGACATGTAAAATGCCATAACCTAGATTGGCGGGGCAAGCCCGCGAGTAAAAACTTAAGGAAGACAGGAGCACGATCCAAGATCACAGTACTACCTTTAGAACAGGAGGATACCAAATGTAGAATTGCTCTACATATAAAGAGCTAGTCAATTCTAGTATGAAATCGATGAGGATCTGAGAAGAATGGAAATTCTTTATCTCTAGGCTGTAAAGTCTTCTACACGTCTAAGTGTCCCACCTCGTCACATACTGACACCAACACCCTTGCCTGTAGTGTGTGTGTGTGTGGGGGGGGGATTTCTGGTGATTGGGAGCTTATCCATCATGTATTCGAAAATATGAAGTCCCTGCTGTGACGAATACAGGAGTTTAGATAAACATTTGGAAATTTAAGGGTTAAAAGTCTGGGTTGGAGTATGTTTGGCTGCAGTAGTCCTGTTTTTAAAAACATTTTGTTTTGCAAAATCAGAAAACTTTGGAGCCAGAAATGAAATTGACCAGAGTAAAAAGCCTGGGCTAATGGGGGTAGTCCCTGGGGAGTTGATTTGTTTTCAGCATGGGGAGATGATGTCATTGCTGGGTGTCTGATCTGGCTACCCTTTCGACCACAAGTAAAGTATTATGCTCTCACGGTAGGATAGTTTTTAAAAAATGTATTTAAAGCAGTGCAGACTTGTATGAGGGCATGAGGGAAAATGAAATAATCAGTTGAAACAACTTTTTTGCAGATATCCAGCCAGAGACTGTAGGGGTTCTAACAGGAGCCAAATCTGTTCCAGAAAGCAAGTATTATTCTGTGCCATTGGGATGTAGGATGTGTGAGAGCTGTTGTTTAATTGGGAATAGAGTTGGTAATTAAGGATATTGAGTAATATGCCTTTAAGGGATAATTGTAAACTATTTTTGGGTGTGATTTAAACAGGTTTTTAAAAAAAAAAGTACACAATTTTGTTTTCCAATTATGGGGCAATTTAGTCTGGCCAATCCACCTACCCTGCACATCTTTGGGTTGTGGGGTGAGACTCACACAGACACGGGGAGAATGCAAACTCCACACGGACAGTGACCCGGGGCCAGGATCGAACCCTGGTCCTCAGCGCCGTGAGACAGCAGCGCTAACCACTGCGTCACTGTGCAGCCCCTTTCAGGTGTGTTAAAGAGTTTAATATTGTGTTAATAATAAAGATTTGTTTTAAAATACCAAGTCCTTATTTCTTTGTGCAATCACTCCTGGGGCAAAGTACTCTTTCTGGAGTTTTGGTTCAGTATCCCAGCCACTATTGGATCTGGTCTGGGACCATAATACCGCCCACAAAACAATTGGTCGAAACCAGCACTGCGAAGTCCATGAAGACTTTAGTAACAAACTCCAGGGAGTGATTTGGAGGGCCATACACATGCATTATCGAGACAGATTCTCTGCACATTCCCGCTTTAACTTTAAGTGCTCCTTGTCCTTGCTATGTCCACTTTCTCTTTCTTAAGAAAGAGGATATTTTTACTTTTGATAGGATGATGAATTTCCTTTACAATCCCAGAACATAGTTTAAAATTAGCTACTGCCATTGCACAGACCACCTGAACAGAAATGATAGGATTTTCACGCCACATTCGGGCATGTGCCAAAACACACCTTCTCCCATCTCAGAGGCACCATAATGTCCTGATAATGTCATTTTCTCAGATAAGAGACCTATCTGTACCACTGCAGGATTCAGTCAACATCTTATAAACCCCATAATAACAAAAATACAAAACAACCACAACCACCATAGCTCTAAAGGGACACTCTTCAACACAAGTGAGGACCTGTAAGGTTAACCATACAGCCATACTATCATTACCATCAGGAAACATACTCTTCGACATAGAGGAAGAGAAAAAACCAACCAAGGAATGGGAGCCAGCTGTCTTCACCCATGAAGACCTAAACCTTCTACCCACCTCCCGGCAATGGCACTACTCAGTTTTATCATGATTAAAGAGAGGATGCCAAACAATCATAAAGATATGGATAAGAAAAAAAAAGACGGATATTAACATGCGGCACAGCTACCATAAATAAAAGTCACTGAGATTCTTGAGGAT
The DNA here is from genome assembly GCF_047496885.1 of Scyliorhinus torazame. Lineage (NCBI taxonomy): Eukaryota > Metazoa > Chordata > Chondrichthyes > Carcharhiniformes > Scyliorhinidae > Scyliorhinus > Scyliorhinus torazame. The sequence continues at coordinate 47,109 of NW_027308997.1, forward strand.
AAGACATTCCATATAGTTAACACGTAACACCTCCCAATAAACAGGAAATATGACCAGTTAAAATTAGACAAGTCCAATCAGTCCACGTCCTCTCCTATGGATTTTATGAAGGCCAAGGCACTAGCAGGATTATTGAAAGACTTAACAGAGTTGTCGGATATGACTCTCAGGGTCGCAGGATAAAGCAGGACATAATTCACTCCAGCTTCCTTGAGTGGTTTACTGACTTCATTGAAGCCTCTATGCTTCAGCTGTGTTGCTGCTGAGAAGTCCTGGAAAAAGGAGATCCTCACTGCCTCATGGAGCCAGGACCTGTCACGCATCGCTACTTCCAGAACCTTCTGCCGATCTTTGAACTTATGAAAGTGAATGATTATGGGCCTGGGACGTGGATTGTCCCTAGGTCTGAAAGACAGATACCGTGTGGCCGTTCCAGCTTGAAGCACCCAGCCGTCACAACCTAGCTTAAAGAATAGTAGTAGTCAGCTCTGCAAAAACTTAACAGGGTTCTTCCCCTCCAGTTCTGGGCAGACTGACAACCGCATTCTTCCTCCGTCCTCAGTTCTCCAAATCTTCCAGAATTTCTGACGTATCATGCAGCTGGTTTTCCAAAGATTTAATGCGAGCTTTAGCCAAGGAAGCAGCATTCAGGATTCCTTCCTCCATTTCATCAAGCCTTTTATTATTCTGCAGCTCTGTCTCATGAGCACATAGATTCTATGTCAACAAGCTGAATTTGTCATCAAGTACTCTGATATTGATGATGTTTGCAATCATAATTTTGTTGTACCTGAGAAAATGCTGGGTAAAGAGCCCGCACGTTGCATCCGATTGCTCCCTTTTATCGCCATGTTTCTGAGAACTCCCTGGCATTTTTTTTTCCAGTACTCATCCAAAGATCTTTCAGGGACATGCTATGAAGTATTAACTCTTAAGATTAGACAAGCAACCATCAGGATAAAAGAAGGGTTATAAAAAGAGTAGCACCAGAGCCCATGGAAAAGCTCCTATTCCCGTGCCTGCATCATGTTATCCCCCAACTCCTACTTTAATCACCTCAAACATTACTTCTCTAATGTTCTCCTTGCTGATATTCCTTAGCAGCATTGCTCAGAGTCTTCAGTCCAACAATTGTTCAATTCATTCCCTTCCTGCTTACCCTTTGCACCAATAATTAACACTGGGTCCGTGCCCCACAAATCCTTTTCTCTTCACATACCTATGGAAGCTTTTACAGTTAGTTTTTATGTTCTCTGCAAGCTTACACTCGTACTCTATTTTCCCCTTCTTAATCAATCCCTTAGTCCTCCTTTGCTGAATTCTAAACTGCTCCCAATCCTCAGGTCTGTTGAATTTATTGGCCAATTTGCATACTTCTTCCCTGGACCTAATACTATCTCTAATTTCCTTGTAAGCCATGGTTTGGCCACCTTCCCTGTTTTATTTTTGCGCCAGACAGGAATGAACAATTTTTGCAGTTCATCCATGCGCTCCTTGAATGATGGCATTGCCTATCCACCATTATCCCTTCAACTAATGTTTCCCAATCATTGCAATTTCCTTTCTTTAGATTCAGGACCCAAGTTTCAGAATCAACTACGTCAATCTCCATCGAAACGTTGTATCACATTATGGTCGCTTATCCACAAGGGGTCTTGCATAACTGGATTGCAACTGATTTCTTTCTCATTATACAACACCCAGTGTAAGATGGCCTGTTCTCCTATTGGTTCCTCAACATATTGATCCAGAAAATCATCCCGTAAGCACTCCAGGAATTCCTCCTCTATGGTGTTGTTGGTCTCTAGCTTCCTCTGTTTCACTGAACCTGAATTTCCAACCATTGTGATCCTGATACTTGCAAGCTTTTCCTAAAATACTTTGCCATGTTATCTTTCTTTCTTTAAAAAGTATTTTGACATTCTTTCCTGTTCTATCATGCCCTTGATCCTTCCTGACACCACCTGCTAAATAACTTCAAGTATGCTGCTTGAAAATCCTGTTTTTGTATTTTTTAATGTGAAGTATGTGGTGATAAACCTTTTATTCATTTTATGTACAATAAGACAACACTGTAAATCTTAAGACTGTATTTTTCAATAAACATGTAATTGTATTTATGATTTTTAATCCATTAAGGCAGTTGAAGCCTGTTGAAATTCAGGGGAGTAATTGTATTTTTGCTGGGAGTTGGCTCAGATAGCTGTAATTATGATTACTCCATGGATGATAATTTAGATACAGTTCATAGCCAGCATTTTATTGTTGAGATTTGCTGCCGAAAGATATCCATTTGGATGCCTTAGAAATTAAGTTTAGAAAAAATGTACTTGTGGGTATGTTGTAAACCTTGGAGACTGTTTGTAATGCTCACAGACTGGAGAGGTGCCAATCTGGCTGACTCAAAAAATGAGCAAATCATTTCCTGCTATTTATGTCAGGGAACCTTTTTTTTCATTGACTTATGTGACCCATATTTGCTGTCTATTTTTCCACACACAGTTGTTGAATCATCCTCCTAAATATACTGATAGTGAGTATACTAATATTATCCGGAAATATCTGCTGAAACATAATAAAGGACGACATGCTTTTTATGTGTATAGGTGTTTTGTACTGGATTTTTCTTGAAGGAAACAATTCATTTTCCACCCTTCAACAGTACCTTCCAAACCCATTCCCTCTACCACCTAGAAGGACAAGGAGCAGCAGATGCCTGGGAAAGCTACCGCCTGCCCGTTCCCCATAAAACCCCATATCGTTCTTACCAGGAAATGTATTGGTCATTTCCCAACTTGTCACTGTGTCAAAATCCTGGAACTCCCCCCCGCTAATAGCACTATGAGCGGACCTACACCATATGGCTTGCAACAGTTCAAGGAGGCAACTCACCACCACAACCTCAAGGGCAATTGGGAATGAGCAGTAAATGCTCAAGTAAACGTCCAGCGGTGTGGGGTGTCTTCAATGAGAAATCTCATTGAGAGGGGTGGGCACGGAGAATGCCGCCACCAGTGAATGGTGCGCCGCCGAGAAACAAGTGGCCAGCCCCATTTATTTTTATCTATCCATTTGGTTATTCTGATATAAAAACAGGACTTGTTGAAAATACTCAGCAGACCATGGGGGGGTGCAACTACGCTAGAGGGGGATCTAGCGGGGGCGGGGGGGGGGGGGGGAGTTAACTGGGTTGCTGCTGCTAAGGAGAAGGGGGAGCTGTTATGGGACGGGGTGGTCGAGACGGGGGGGGCACCGTCGGTGGGATATACAGGTACGTGGGAACCGGGTGAGGAGCTGGGTTAAAAAAGGGGATGGCTAGTCGACAAGGGGGGGGGGGGGGGGGTAAAGAGCCCCCCAACCCGGCTGATCACGTGGAACGTGAGAGGGCTGAACGGGCCGATTAAAAGGGCACGGGTACTCGCACACCGAAAGAAATTAAAGGCAGATGTGGTTATGTTGCAGGAGACGCACCTGAAACTGATAGACCAGGTCAGACTACGTAAAGGATGGGTGGGGCAGGTGTTTCATTCGGGTTTAGATGCGAAGAAAAAGGGGGTGGCTATCTTAGTGGGGAAACGGGTACTGTTTGAGGCAAAGACCACAGTGGCGGATAGTGGGGGTAGATATGTGATGGTGAGTGGCAGATTGCAAGGGGAGGCGGTGGTTCTCGTGAACGTATACGCCCCGAACTGGGATGATGCAAACTTTATGAGGCGTATGTTGGGGCGTATCCCGGACCTGGAGGCGGGAATGTTGGTAATGGGGGAGACTTCAATACGGTGCTTGATCCAGGGCTGGACCGGTTGAGGTCCAGGACCGGGAGGAGGCCGGCAGCGGCCAGGGTGCTCAAGGACTTCATGGAGCAGATGGGAGGAGTAGACCCCTGGAGATTTATTAGGCCTAGGAGTAAGGAGTTCTCATTTTTCTCCCATGTTCACAAGGTATATTCACGGATAGACTTTTTTGTCTTGGGAAGGGCACTGATTCCGAAGGTGACAGGGACTGAGTATACGGCCATAGCCTTTTCGGACCACGCTCCACATTGGGTAGACCTGGAGGTAGGAGAGGAAAAAGAACAGCACCCACTCTGGAGAATGGATATGGGCTTATTGGCGGATGAGGGGGTATGTCTAAGGGTGAGGGGGTGTATCGAAAGGTACTTGGAGCTTAATGACAACGGAGAGGTTCAGGTGGGAGTGGTCTGGGAGGCGTTGAAGGCGGTGGTCAGAGGGGAACTGATATCCATAAGGGCACATAAAGGGAAGCAAGAGGGTAAAGAAAGGGAGCGATTGTTGAGAGAACTTCTGAGGGTGGACAGGCAATATGCAGAGGCACCGGAGGAGGGACTGTACAGGGAAAGACAAAGGTTACATGTGGAATTTGACCTGCTGACCACTGGTAAGGCAGAGGCACAGTGGAGGAGGGCACAGGGTGTACAGTATGAGTATGGAGAGAAGGCGAGTCGGCTACTGGCCCACCAATTGAGGAAGAGGGGAGCGGCGAGGGAGATAGGTGGGGTGAGAGATGAGGAGGGAGAGATGGAACGGGGAGCGGAGAGAGTGAACGGGGTGTTCAAGGCATTCTATGAGAGGTTATATAAGGCTCAGCCCCCAGAAGGGAAGGAGGGAATGATGTGTTTCCTGGATCAGCTGGAATTCCCGAAGGTGGAGGAGCCGGAGAGGGCGGGACTGGGAGCACAGATTGAGATGCAGGAGGTGGTAAAGGGGATTGGGAGTATGCAGGCGGGGAAGGCCCTGGGACCGGATGGGTTCCCGGTGGAATTTTATAGGAAATATATGGACCTACTGGCCCCGCTTTTGACGAGAACCTTTAATGAGGCCAGGGAAAGGGGGAAGTTGCCCCCGACTATGTCAGAGGCGACGATATCGCTACTTTTGAAGAAGGAAAAAGACCCGCTGCGGTGTGGGTCCTACAGGCCCATTTCCCTTTTGAACGTAGATGCAAAGCTCCTGGTCAAGGTGATGGCGACGAGGATAGAGGACTGTGTCCCGGGGGTGGTCCACGAGGATCAAACTGGGTTCGTTAAGGGGAGACAGCTGAACACGAACATACGGAGGCTGCTAGGGGTGATGATAATGCCCCCACCAGAGGGGGAGGCGGAGATAGTGGTGGCGATGGACGCCGAGAAAGCATTCGACAGAGTGGAGTGGGACTATCTGTGGGAAGTGTTGAGGAGATTTGGTTTTGGAGAAGGGTTTATTGGATGGGTACAGCTGCTATATAGGGCCCCGGTGGCAAGTGTGGTCACGAACAGGCAGAGGTCTGACTACTTCCGTCTTTATAGAGGGACGAGGCAGGGGTGTCCCCTGTCTCCGTTACTGTTTGCATTGACAATTGAGCCCCTGGCCAGAGCACTGAGGGGCTCCAGGAAGTGGAGGGGAGTACTCAGGGGAGGAGAAGAACACCGGGTATCATTGTATGCAGATGATTTTTTGCTGTATGTTGCGGACCCGGTGGAGGGGATGCCAGAGATAATGCGGACACTCGGGGAGTTTGGGGAATTCTCGGGGCACAAATTGAATATGGGGAAGAGTGAGTTGTTTGTGGTGCATTCGGGGGAACAGAGCAGGGGAATAGATGATTTACCGCTGAGGAAGGTAACAAGAGATTTCCGGTACTTAGGGATTCAGATAGCCAGGAGTTGGGGAACCTTACATAGGCTTAATCTAACACGATTGGTGGAACAGATGGAGGAGGATTTTAAGAGATGGGATATGGTGCCCCTGTCACTGGTGGGTAGGGTGCAGGCGGTCAAAATGGTAGTCCTCCCGAGATTCCTTTTTGTGTTTCAGTGCCTCCCGGTGATGGTCACGAAGGCTTTTTTCAAGAAAATCGAGAAAAGTGTCATGAGTTTTGTGTGGGCTGGGAAGACCCCGAGAGTGAGGAGGGGGTTTTTGCAGCGTAGCAGGGATGGGGGGGGACTGGCACTTCCGAACTTAAGTGAGTACTATTGGGCCACCAATGTCTCAATGGTGTGTAAGTGGATGGGAGAAGGGGAGGGAGCGGCGTGGAAGAGATTGGAGATGGCGTCCTGCAAAGGAACCAGCCTACAAGCACTGGCGACGTTGCCGTTCACCCCGAAGAAATACACCACAAGTCCAGTGGTGGTGGCAACACTGAAAATTTGGGGGCAGTGGAGACGGCATAGGGGAATGACGGGAGCCTCGGTGCGGTCCCCGATAAGAAATAATCATAGGTTTGTCCCAGGGAGAATAGATGGGGGATTTAGAGCATGGCAGAGAGCTGGGATCTTCTGTTTTTAGACGGGACGTTTGCGAGTCTGGGAGCAATGACGGAAAAATATGGGTTGCCCCAAGGGAATGCATTTCGGTACATGCAACTGAGGGCTTTTGCGAGGCAACAGGTGAGGGAATTCCCGCAGCTCCCGACGCAGGAGATTCAGGATAGAGTGATCTCAGGGACATGGGTGGGGGATGGTAGGGTGTCAGATATATACAGGGAAATGAGAGACGAGGGGAGATCATGGTGGATGAGCTGAAGGGAAAATGGGAAGAAGAGCTGCGGGAAGAGATTGAAGAGGGGCTGTGGGCAGATGCCCTACGTAGGGTGAACTCTTCGTCCTCATGCGCCAGGCTTAGCCTGATACAATTCAAGGTTTTGCACAGGGCACATATGACCGGAGCAAGGCTCAGTAAATTTTTCGGGGTAGAGGATAGGTGTGGGAGATGCTCGAGAAGCCTGGCAAACCACACCCACATGTTTTGGTCATGCCCGACACTGCAGGGGTTCTGGGTGGGGGTGGCGAATGTGCTTTCAAAGGTGGTGGGGGTCCGGGTCTAGCCAAGCTGGGGGTTGGATATATTTGGGGTTGCAGAAGAGCCGGGAGTGCAGGAGGCGAGAGAGGCTGATGTTTTGGCCTTTGCGTCCCTAGTAGCCCGACGAAGGATATTGCTTATGTGGAAGGAAGCCAAACCCCCGGGCGTGGCGACCTGGATAAACGACATGGCAGGGTTTATAAAACTAGAACGGATAAAGTTTGCACTAAGGGGTTCGGCGCAAGGGTTCACCAGGCGGTGGCAACCGTTCATTGACTACCTCGCAGAACGATAAAGGAAATGGGAAGGTAACAGCAGCAACCCAGGGGGGAGGGGGGGGGGGGCGGGGAGGGCTTGGGCGGGTCCTCAGGGGTGTTTATGAATAGATATTTGTACTTGGTTATGTATATTGGATTGTTTGATTTTATTAATTGGGAGAGTTATTATTTTTATTATGGCAGCTGCCATTTAGTATATATATTTACTTATTTGTTAAAAAACGGTCGCTGTTATTTATATTGTTTTGTTGCTGTAAAAAGGGAAAAACCTTTGTACTGTTTTGTTTGGCCGAAAAATTTGAATAAAATATATTTTATAAAAAAAAAAGAAAATACTCAGCAGATAAGGCAACATCAATGGAGCGTGCAAGAGTTAGTGTTTTAAGTCAGTGACTATTCATCAGAATATGTTGCTCTGGAAGGTTCAGTTTAGAGGCACTCAGTGGCTTTCCTCATTTATTTGGATTTTGTGATCATCTAAGTTGGATAAATGAAATTCAAGTTTTAGAAGTTCGTCAACCTTGATGTTAATTGCTTTCTCAGCTAATAACAACCATTGATTGAAACCACCATCTATAGTATTATCGTGTACACCTAACAAAGCATTAAAGCCAGAAGAAAAATCTCTATTTTTAAAGTTTTAAACATTAAGGAGTTGAAGATTAAGTAAGTTAGCTTCAATTTGTTATGGGTTTCAGAAATGTCAGTTTCATTAGTAAATGTTCATTATCTTAAGTAATTCTCCGATTAGAGCATTTGCTACTTAATTTGGCCTCCCGTGTTGTAATGCAGTTTTATCTGTTGGCAATTTTGCAATTGTGTAATTGAGAAATTATTATTATTTTTCCACTGAAGGTGGGTAGCGGTAATGTTTTCACTCCGTTAGTCTGTTTGTCTGTAGACAATGGGCTGGATTCTCCCAAAATGGAACTATGTCCCCACGCCGGCATAAAAACAGTGGAGTTTTACTCCAGAAATTCCAAGAAACAAGTTGAGCTATTTCAATGCCCTGCAGGGGGCTAGCAGGGACCCGGAGTGAATCTCGCAGCTTTAGCTCCTGACACGGGCCCACGCACTTCCGGTTTGGAGTCTGCGCCCGTGCACGGCGGCGGCCTCCAGTGGCCGCACCGAGCTCCATGGTGGACTCACACCGCGGAGCCAAACGGAAAAATTAGACCCCGTCCTCCTCGATCGACCGCGTGCCCACCCCCTGGTGTACGATCCCCCCGCCCCTGACCAGGCTGGCCGCGGACTGAGTCCGCAGCCGCCACGACAGCATCCCGACCAGCAATAGGTAGTTAGTTCCACGCCGCCCGGAACTCGGCCGGTCGGGAGTGGAGGTTTGCTGGGCGGGCCTCTGTCAATGGGCCCCCAGCCGCGCGACGTACTCCACGGTCGCACCAATTTTCAGGTACTGGAGAATCGCCGAACCGATGCCAGGCCCGATTACGGCGTGAAAGTGGATTCTCTGCCTCCGTGCCGAAAGCGATTATGGCGCAGGACTGCAGGAATCCAGCTCAATATGTCTCAAAAGCAAATTCTAAATGGTTTTGAACAAAACTTGGTACACAGATGGGGTATAAGAACAGAAGAACTAGGAGCATGAATAGGCTAACTCGTCCTCGAGCCTGCTCCGCCATTCAGTAAGATCATGGCTGATCTTTTTTGTGGACTCTGCTCCATTTACCCGCCCACTCACCATAACCCTTAATTCCTTTACTGTTCAAAAATCTATCTATCCCTGCCTTAAAAACATTCAACGATGTACCCTCAATTGCTTCACTGAGCACAGCCCTTTGTGTGAAGAAGTTCCTCCTCAACTCAGTCCTAAATCTGCTCACCTTATTTTGAGGTCATGCCCCTGGTTCTAGTTTCTCACGCCACTGGAAACAACCTCACTGCTTCTTTCTTATCTATTCCCTTCATAATATTATATCTTTGTATAAGATCCCCCCTCTCATTCTTCTAAATTCCAATGAGTATAGTCCCAGTCTACTTAGTGTTTTCTCATAACGGATTAAACTTTGGCGAAGATCTGGATCTTAATCTTTGAAATTTTTAAGAGTCTGCTAATGTTGCGAGATTGGGCAAGTTGACTTATTATTTTACAGTGTTGTGGTTTGTTCTTGTTGATTCTTTTAGAATATTGTGAATTGTCTCAGCTGTTGTGGTGCAATTTGTCACAGCAGTCCAATGTGAGCAGAGTTTTCAGAGCCGGTTGTTGATGTGGATTGGCCTGGCGCCTTCTCAGTGCAATGGAAACTCTGAACAGGAAGATTGACTTGTTCAGTTTTGTAGTTAGAGAACAAACCAGGCAAGGAAAAGCCTGAAGGAAGAGCTGATATTGAAATACTATTGAGTTAAATTGTGTTCCATCAAGTGTCCATTAGTTTTTATTGGTATTTATAATTTTTACAGGATAGAAACTGGAGTTTGCTCATGAACGGGAGTGAGGTAGGGAGAGGGCTGCGGTCAGCCTAACCTGGATAGGTGGTTTCGGCTTACCGAGTAGGTGTTGCGGGGGGGGGGGGGGGGGGGGGGGGTGAGGAGGGGAGCTGTTTCAAGAGGAAGTGGTTGGAAGGCTTCTGAGAAGGGGTGGGTGGCTGACAGTGACTGGGAGAAGTTCTTGGTCCCATTCATGGGGTGGGGCTGCAGGCCATCTTGGATGGGCTTTGGTTTTAGGAATCCGGTGGGGGGGGATTGGATTACCCTCACAGTGCACATGCCTGATGTGTGGGTGGTTGGGTGGGTATGTGAGAGGTCCCCGGTTCGGTTGGCAAGACGTAATGTGCAGGGATTGGGAGGGCTCATAAAGCGGGCAAGAGTTTTTGTCCACTTGAAGAGCTTGAGGGCCCATCTGGTGCTGCTGCTGAAGATGCTTTTGCAGGTGAAAGACCAGGTAAGGCTTTGTAAGGGCTGGGTTAGTCAGGTGTTTCACTCCGGCTTTGATAGTAGGGTCCGGGGGTTAGCAATACTGATTAACACGAGAGGGCGGTTTCAGATGATAAGCTGGTGGCGGATCGGGGGACATATACCTGATAGTTACGGATACTTTGGAGAGAAGATCCGGTGGTGTTGGTTAGCGTGTATCCCCCAATTGGCATGATGCAAGGGTCATGAAGAAGATGTTAGTGCCCATCCCTGATTTGGACACATATATTCGTTGATTCTGGGGGTGGGGTGGTGGGGGTGTGCATTTACTTTTTTTAATAAATTTTTTCTTGAGCTATTTTCAGTATTGTAACAACAACAAAATAAACAATATACATGAAACCATAAACATAGCGCAAAAGCCATTTACCTCTCGTACAGGTCCCACCCTTATTGACCCCCTACTC
>NW_027308998.1:0-57442 GCF_047496885.1 Scyliorhinus torazame
AGATAGCCCCCCCCTCTCCACACAGAGAGCCCCCCCCTCTCCACAGATAGCCCCCCCCCTCTCCACACAGATAGCCCCCCCCTCTCCACACAGATAGCCCCCCTCTCCACACAGATAGCGCCCCCCCCACAGATAGACCCCCCCCTCTCCACACAGATAGCGCCCCCCCCCTCTCCACACAGATAGCGCCCCCCCCCCCCCCCACAGATAGCCCCCCTCTCCACACAGATAGCCCCCCTCCCCCTCTCCACACAGATAGCCCCCCCCTCTCCACACAGATAGCACCCCCCCTCTCCACACAGATAGCCCCCCCCTCTCCACACAGATAGCCCCCCCTCCCCCCTCTCCACACATATAGCCCCCCCCTCTCCACACAGATGCGCCCCCCCCCCCCCCCCCCCCCGGCGCAGCCCCGAGCTGGATCGACCCACCTGAGTATCCGGGGCTGGTCTGGCCCGTCGGGGTGAAGGGCGTCTGTTGCATGGCCAGCTGGTGTAACTTGGTGAGCTGCGGGAACGCAAGGACAGGAAACGGTCGGTCAAACGAGGCCCGAGGCAGCGTCCGGAACGGCCGCCCGGGGGACGCGAGACGGCAGCGGCCCCCCCCCCCCTCTCTCTCTCTCTCTGCCCCCGTCACCTGCGACAGTGTGGTGCACCCACGGCGGCTGGGCGAGATTCTCTCCAACAGAACCCTCCCACACGCACACACACATGTCACGCACACACACACATCACGTGCACACACACATAGAACATAGAAAATACAGCACAGAACAGGCCCTTCGGCCCACGATGTTGTCCTAGATTAATCATAGATTATCATTGAATTTACAGTACAGAAGGAGGCCATTCGGCCCCCTGAGTCTGCACCGGCTCCTGGAAAGAGCACCCTACCCAAACTCAACACCTCCACCCAACACCAAGGGCAATCTGTCTGTCTGTTACCTGCTGTATTTGGGGCAGCACGGTAGCGTTGTGGATAGCACAATCGCTTCACAGCTCCAGGGTCCCAGGTTCGATTACGGCTTGGGTCGCTGTCTGTGTGGTAGTCTGCACATCCTCCCCGTGTGTGCGTGGGTTTCCTCCGGGTGCTCCGGTTTCCTCCCACAGTCCAAAGATGTGCAGGTTAGGTGGATTGGCCATGATCAATTGCCCTTAGTGTCCAAAATTGCCCTTAGTGTTGGGTGGTGTTACTGGGTTATGGGGATAGGGTGGAGGTGTCGACCTTGGATAGGGTGCTCTTTCCAAGAGCTGGTGCAGACTCGATGGGCCGAATGGCCTCCTTCTGCACTGTTAATTCTATGAATTTTGGACACTAAGGGCAATTTATCATTGGCCAATCCACCTAACCCGCACATCTTTGGACTGTGGGAGGAAACCGGAGCACCCGGAGGAAACCCACGCAGACACGGGGAGGACGTGCAGACTCCGCACAGACAGTGACCCAAGCCGGAATCGAACCTGGGACCCTGGAGCTGTGAAGCAATTGTGCTATCCACAATGCTACCGTGCTGCCCTTGAGAACAAATAAATCTACACTATATCATTTAACCGTAATCCATGTACCTATCCAATAGCTGCTTGAAGGTCCCTAATGTTTCCGACTCAACTACTTCCACAGGCAGTGCATTCCATGCCCCCACTACTCTCTGGGTAAAGAACCTACCTCTGATATCCCTCCTATATCTTCCACCATTCACCTTAAATTTATGTCCCCTTGTAATGGTTTGTTCCACCCGGGGAAAAAGTCTCTGACTGTCTACTCTATCTATTCCCCTGATCATCTTATAAACCTCTATCAAGTCGCCCCTCATCCTTCTCCGTTCTAATGAGAAAAGGCCTAGCGCCCTCAACCTTTCCTCGTAAGACCTACTCTCCATTCCAGGCAACATCCTGGGTAAATCTCCTTTGCACCTTTTCCAAAGCTTCCACACCCTTCCTGAAACGAGGCGACCGGAACTGTACACAGTACTCCAAGTGCGGCCTGACCAAGGTTTTGTACAGCTGCACCATCACCTCATCAGGTGCACACGCGCACAACGTCACCCGCTCTCACACACACACACAAACGTCACGCACATGGGTTCGAGCGGGACGGCGCTGCGACCCCCCCCCCCCCCCCCCCCCCCCCCCCCCCCCCCCCACACCCCTCCCGCCGCCGCGGCAAAAGGCATTCAGCGAGCAGAACCTGCAAACCGGCGCCTGCGCAACGAGCCCAAGTTGCTGAAAAACAAATAAAAGCGCGAGGACTCACATCGGGATGTGGGATGGCGAATTGCCCTTGAATCGTGTAGGCCTGAAAAAGACAAAGGGAACAGAACAGGGGCCGTGAGTAACGGGCGCTCGACCTCCCGCACTCTCCCCCCCGCCGCCCGCGCGATCGCCGGGACTTCACTGGACAATGAAAGCTGGAAAAGGCCAGATTCTACCGGTCTGGGACTCACCTGTCCACCTGCGAAGATGACCGGTGCAGAGACGGGCTTCGGGCGGTAGGGGACTGTGATGCCTTTTGGAGACGACTGCTTGAAGATGGAGAGAAGGAGATAGAGACGTCAGGCAACGCGATCGTCACCCGGACAACACCCACCCTCCCGCCAACCCGTACAGCGGACCCCCCCCCCCCCCGTGTCCCCCCCCGGGCAGGAACGAGCAGGCCCAAATTAGGGTTAGGGTTAGCCTAACCCTAACCCTAACCCTAACCCTAACCCTCCCGGGCAGGAACGAGCAGGCCCCCCCCCCCCCCCCACATATCCAAACGCAGGAACAGGAATAGACCGTTCAGCCCCTCGAGGGGACAGCTCCGTCGTTGACCGGGATCTCGGCGCACCAGCGATCAGCACTGCTGCTTCAGGCCGCCGGGGTCGAGTCCCGGCTCGGGTCACCGTCCGCGCGGAGTTCCCCGTCCCCCCCGCGTGTGCGCGTGGGTTTCCTCCCACAGTCCAAAGATGCGCGGGTTAGGGTGGATTGGACATTCTGAATTATCCCTCAGTGCACGGAGGCTTTAGTCCAGCCGTAATTAAGAAGTGGTAAAAAGGCAGGATCATCATTGCTTTTAACTTGGTGACCAAACAGGTGGATGAGGGTAAAGCAGTTGATGTGGTGTATATGGATTTCAGCAAAGCGTTTGAGAAGGTTCCCCACGGTAGGCTACTGCAGAAAATACAGAGGCATGGGATTCGGGGTGATTTAGCAGTTTGGATCAGAAATTGGCTAGCTGGAAGAAGACAAAGGGTGGTGGTTGGTGGGAAGTGTTCAGACTGGAGTCCAGTTACAAGTGGTGTACCACAAGGATCTGCTTTGGGGCCACTGCTGTTTGTCATTTTTATAAATGGCCTGGAGGAGGGCGTAGAAGGATGAGTGAGTAAATTTGCAGATGACACTAAAGTCGGTGGAGTTGTGGACGGTGCGGAAGGATGTTACAAGTTACAGAGGGACAGAGATAAGCTGCAGCGCTGGGCTGAGAGGTGGCAAATGGAGTTTAATGCAGAAAAGTGTGAGGTGATTCATTTTGGGAGGAATAACAGGAAGACTGAGTACTGGGCTAATGGTAAGATTCTTGGCAGTGTGGATGAGCAGAGAGATCTCGGTGTCCATGTACATAGATCCCTGAAAGTCGCCACCCAGGTTGAGAGGGTTGTTAAGGAGGCGGACGGTGTGTTAGCTTTTATTGGTGGAGGGATTGAGTTTCGGAGCCATGAGGTCATGTTGCAGCTGTACAAAACTCTGGTGCGGCCGCATTTGGAGTATTGCGTGCGATTCCAGTCGCCGCATTATAGGAAGGACGTGGAAGCTTTGGAAAGGGTGCAGAGGAGATTCACCAGGATGTTGCCTGGTGTGGAGGGAAGGTCTGATGAGGAAAGGCTGAGGGACTTGAGGCTGTTTTCGTTAGAGAGAAGAAGGTTAAGAGGTGACTTAATTGAGGGCAGACAAGATGATCAGAGGATTGGATAGGGTGGACAGTGAGAGCCTTTTCCCTCGGATGGTGATGTCCGGCACGAGGGGACGTAGCTTTAAATTGAGGGGAGATAGATGTAGGACAGATGTCAGAGGTAGGTTCTTTACTCAGAGAGTAGTAAGGGCGTGGAATGCCCTGCCTGCAACAGTAGTGGACTCGCCAACACTAAGGGCATTCGAATGGTCATTGGATAGACATATGGACGATAAGGGAATAGTGTAGATGGGCTTCAGAGGGGTTTCGCAGGTCGGCGCAACATCGAGGGGCCGAAGGGCCTGTACTGCGCTGTAATGTTCCATGTTCTATACTCGATGCCCCGTCCGAAGGAGGCAAGCATTCAGTCTGCTTGTGTTGCCTACACACCCAGGAGCAAAACAATGTTTATTCCATGAACTCAAGTTAACCTTTTTAAAACATACAGTGAACACCTTAGCGACCATTAATTCAAATACAACCCCCAAAGAATACCACACTAAGTAATCCTTTAAGCTTTCCTTTCAACACCCACGACGACTTAAAACACCTTTTACCAGAAGCACATCAGGTTATTAGTTTTAAATCATCAGGATCGATTTAGTGTTTAGATTACAGAGAGAAAGATTCAGACACCTTCTGGCTGTGACTGCGGCTATCCAGCTCCCAAAACGAAACTAAAACACACCCTCTGCAGCAAACAGCCTAAAACGAAAGTAAAAAGCGGACACACGGCCCAGCTCCACCCACTCCTCTGACATCCACCGCAGTAATAAGCACCCATTTCTTAAAGGTACACTCACATGACAACACGCACACACTCCAGCCACACACGCACATACACGCCCAGGCCCCACACGCCCTCGACACACGCACATACACGCCCAGGCCCCACACGCCCTCGACACACGCACATACACGCCCAGGCCCCACACGCCCTCGACACACGCACATACAGGCCCAGGCCACACACGCCCGCCTCTTGCAGCGATCTCCAGCTACCTCAAGGATGACCACACAGATCTGCTTGGCACACTCGATGATGGAAGGCGGGGTGCCGGCAATGGTGATGGCTCTCTCGGTCGAATTCGGCAACATGTCCCCAGCCACCTGAACTTGGGCACCTGTCGACTGTCAGAACGAGGGAGGGGGAGAGAGAGAGAAAAAAAGGAGAGGTGTTCAGACTCAATGGGGCACGGGCTGCCGGGGTTGTAAGGGGCTGGAGGAGGTTACAGAGATAGGGAGGGGTGTAGGGGGCTGGAGGAGGTTACAGAGATAGGGAGGGGTGTAGGGGCTGGAGGAGGTTACAGAGATAGGGAGGGGTGTGGGGGCTGGAGGTTACAGAGATAGGGAGGGGTGTAGGGGCTAGAGGAGGTTACAGAGATAGGGAGGGGTGTAGGGGGGCTGGAGGAGGTTACAGAGATAGGGAGGGGTGTAGGAGCTGGAGGAGGTTACAGAGATAGGGAGGGGTGTAGGGGACTGGAGGAGGTTACAGAGATAGGGAGGGGTGTAGGGGACTGGAGGAGGTTACAGAGATAGGGAGGGGTGTAGGGGGCTGAAGGAGGTTACAGAGATAGGGAGGGGTGTAGGGGGACTGGAGGAGGTTACAGAGATAGGGAGGGGTGTAGGGGACTGGAGGAGGTTACAGAGATAGGGAGGGGTGTCGGGGGCTGGAGGAGGTTACAGAGATAGGGAGGGGTGGAGGGGGCTGGAGGAGGTTACAGAGATAGGGAGGGGTGTAGGGGACTGGAGGAGGTTACAGAGATAGGGAGGGTGTAGGGGACTGGAGGAGGTTACAGAGATAGGGAGGGGTGTAGGGGGCTGGAGGTTACAGAGATAGGGAGGGGTGTAGGGGGCTGGAGGAGGTTACAGAGATAGGGAGGGGTGTAGGGGCTGGAGGTTACAGAGATAGGAAGGGGTGCGGGGGCTGGAGGTTACAGAGATAGGGAGGGGTGGAGGGGGCTGGAGGAGGTTACAGAGATAGGGAGGGGTGTAGGGGGCTGGAGGAGGTTACAGAGATAGGGAGGGGTGTCGGGGGCTGGAGGAGGTTACAGAGATAGGGAGGGGTGTAGGGGGCTGGAGGAGGTTACAGAGATAGTGAGGGGTGTAGGGGGCTGGAGGAGGTTACAGAGATAGGGAGGGGTGTAGGGGCTGGAGGAGGTTACAGAGATAGGGAGGGGTGGAGGGGGCTGGAGGAGGTTACAGAGATAGGGAGAGTGTAGGGGACTGGAGGAGGTTACAGAGATAGGGAGGGTGTAGGGGGTTGGAGGAGGTTACAGAGATAGGGAGGGTTGTAGGGGGCTGGAGGAGGTTACAGAGATAGGGAGGGGTGTAGGGGCTGGAGGAGGTCACAGAGATAGGGAGGGGTGTAGGGGGCTGGAGGAGGTTACAGAGATAGGGAGAGTGTAGGGGGTTGGAGGAGGTTACAGAGATAGGGAGGGTTGTAGGGGGCTGGAGGAGGTTACAGAGATAGGGAGGGTTGTAGGGGGGCTGGAGGAGGTAACAGAGATAGGGAGGGTTGTAGGGGGCTGGAGGAGGTTACAGAGATAGGGAGGGGTGTCGGGGGCTGGAGGAGGTTACAGAGATAGGGAGGGGTGTAGGGGGCTGGAGGAGGTTACAGAGATAGGGAGGGGTGTAGGGGGCTGGAGGAGGTTACAGAGATAGGGAGGGGTGTAGGGGGGCTGGAGGAGGTTACAGAGATAGGGAGGGGTGTAGGGGGCTGGAGGAGGTTACAGAGATAGGGAGGGGTGTAGGGGGCTGGAGGAGGTTACAGAGATAGGGAGGGGTGTCGGGGGCTGGAGGAGGTTACAGAGATAGGGAGGGGTGTAGGGGGCTGGAGGAGGTTACAGAGATAGGGAGGGGTGTAGGGGGCTGGAGGAGGTTACAGAGATAGGGAGGGGTGTAGGGGGCTGGAGGAGGTTACAGAGATAGGGAGGGGTGTAGGGGACTGGAGGAGGTTACAGAGATAGGAAGGGGTGTGGGGGCTGGAGGTTACAGAGATAGGGAGGGGCGTAAGGGCTGGAGGAGGTTACAGAGATAGGGAGGGATGTAGGGGACTGGAGGAGGTCACAGAGATAGGGAGGGATGTAGGGGGCTGGAGGAGGTTACAGAGATAGGGAGGGGTGTAGGGGGCTGGAGGAGGTTACAGAGATAGGGAGGGTTGTAGGGGACTGGAGGAGGTTACAGAGATAGGGAGGGGTGTAGGGGACTGGAGGAGGTTACAGAGATAGGGAGGGTTGTAGGGGACTGGAGGAGGTTACAGAGATAGGGAGGGTGTAGCGGCTGGAGGAGGTTACAGAGATAGGGAGGGGTGTAGGGGGCTGGAGGAGGTTACAGAGATAGGGAGGGGTGTAGGGGGACTGGAGGAGGTTACAGAGATAGGGAGGGGTGTAGGGGCTGGAGGAGGTTACAGAGATAGGGAGGGGTGTAGGGGGATGGAGGAGGTTACAGAGATAGGGAGGGGTGTGGGGGCTGGAGGAGGTTACAGAGATAGGGAGGGGTGTAGGGGACTGGAGGAGGTTACAGAGATAGGGAGGGGTGTAGGGGGCTGGAGGAGATTACAGAGATAGGGAGGGGTGTAGGGACTGGAGGAGGTTACAGAGATAGTGAGGGGTGTAGGGGGACTGGAGGAGGTTACAGAGATAGGGAGGGGTGTAGGGGACTGGAGGAGGTTACAGAGATAGGGAGGGGTGTAGGGAGCTGGAGGAGGTTACAGTGATAGGGAGGGGTGTAGGGGGCTGGAGGAGGTTACAGAGATAGGGAGGGGTGTAGGGACTGGAGGAGGTTACAGAGATAGTGAGGGGTGTAGGGGGACTGGAGGAGGTTACAGAGATAGGGAGGGGTGTAGGGGGGCTGGAGGAGGTTACAGAGATAGTGAGGGGTGTAGGGGGACAGGAGGAGGTTACAGAGATAGGGAGGGGTGTAGGGGGCTGGAGGAGGTTACAGAGATAGGGAGGGGTGCAGGGGACTGGAGGAGGTTACAGAGATAGGGAGGGGTGTAGGGGCTGGAGGAGGTTACAGAGATAGGGAGGGGTGTAGGGGGCTGGAGGAGGTTACAGAGATAGGGAGGGGTGTAGGGGGCTGGAGGAGGTTACAGAGATAGAGAGGGGTGTAGGGGACTGGAGGAGGTTACAGAGATAGGGAGGGGTGTGGGGGCTGGAGGAGGTTACAGAGATAGGGAGGGGTGTAGGGGGCTGGAGGAGGTTACAGAGATAGGGAGGAGTGTGGGGGCTGGACGTTACAGATAGGGAGGGGTGTAGGGGGCTGGAGGAGATTAGAGAGATAGGGAGGGGTGTAGGGGGCTGGAGGAGGTTACAGAGATAGGGAGGGGTTTAGGGGGGCTGGAGGAGGTTACAGAGATTGGGAGGGGTGTAGGGGGCTGGAGGAGGTTACAGAGATAGGGAGGGTTGTAGGGGCTGGAGGAGGTTACAGAGATAGGGAGGGGTGTAGGGGACTGGAGGAGGTTACAGAGATAGGGAGGGGTGTAGGGACTGGAGGAGGTTACAGAGATAGGGAGGGTTGTAGGGGGCTGGAGGAGGTTACAGAGATAGGGAGGGGTGTAGGGGGCTGGTGGAGGTTACAGAGATAGGGAGGGGTGTAGGGGGCTGGAGGAGGTTACAGAGATAGGGAGGGGTGTAGGGGGCTGGAGGAGGTTAGAGATAGGGAGGGGTGTAGGGGGCTGGAGGAGGTTACAGAGATAGGGAGGGGTGTAGAGGGCTGGAGGAGGTTACAGAGATAGGGAGGGGTGTCGGGGGCTGGAGGAGGTTACAGAGATAGGGAGGGTTGTAGGGGGCTGGAGGAGGTTACAGAGATAGGGAGGGGTGTAGGGGGCTGGAGGAGGTTACAGAGATAGGGAGGGTTGTAGGGGGCTGGAGGAGGTTACAGAGATAGGGAGGGGTGTAGGGGCTGGAGGAGGTTACAGAGATAGGGAGGGGTGTAGGGGTCTGGAGGAGGTTACAGAGATAGGGAGGGTTGTAGGGGGCTGGAGGAGGTTACAGAGATAGGGAGGGGTGTAGGGGGATGGAGGAGGTTACCGAGATAGGGAGGGGTGTAGGGGCTGGAGGAGGTTACAGAGATAGGGAGGGGTGTAGGGGGCTGGAGGAGGTTACAGAGATAGGGAGGGGTGTAGGGGGCTGGAGGAGGTTACAGAGATAGGGAGGGTTGTAGGGGGCTGGAGGAGGTTACAGAGATAGGGAGGGGTGTAGGGGACTGGAGGAGGTTACAGAGATAGGGAGGGGTGTAGGGGGCTGGAGGAGGTTACAGAGATAGGGAGGGGTGTAGGGGACTGGAGGAGGTTACAGAGATAGGGAGGGTTGTAGGGGGCTGGAGGAGGTTACAGAGATAGGGAGGGGTGTAGGGGGCTGGAGGAGGTTACAGAGACAGGGAGGGGTGTAGGGGCTGGAGGAGGTTACAGAGATAGGGAAGGTTGTAGGGGGCTGGAGGAGGTTACAGAGACAGGGAGGGGTGTAGGGGGCTGGAGGAGGTTACAGAGATAGGGAGGGTTGTAGGGGCTGGAGGAGGTTACAGAGATACGGAGAGTGTAGGGGGCTGGAGGAGGTTACAGAGATAGGGAGGGGTGTAGGGGGCTGGAGGAGGTTACAGAGATAGGGAGAGTGTCGGGGGCTGGAGGAGGTTACAGAGATAGGGAGGGGTGTAGGGGCTGGAGGAGGTTACAGAGATAGGGAGGGTTGTAGGGGCTGGAGGAGGTTACAGAGATACGGAGAGTGTAGGGGGCTGGAGGAGGTTACAGAGATAGGGAGGGGTGTAGGGGGCTGGAGGAGGTTACAGAGATAGGGAGAGTGTCGGGGGCTGGAGGAGGTTACAGAGATAGGGAGGGGTGTAGGGCGGATGGAGGAGGTTACAGAGATAGGGAGGGGTGTAGGGGCTGGAGGAGGTTACAGAGATAGGGAGGGGTGTAGGGGGCTGGAGGAGGTTACAGAGACAGGGAGGGGTGTAGGGGCTGGAGGAGGTTACAGAGATAGGGAAGGTTGTAGGGGGCTGGAGGAGGTTACAGAGACAGGGAGGGGTGTAGGGGGCTGGAGGAGGTTACAGAGATAGGGAGGGTTGTAGGGGCTGGAGGAGGTTACAGAGATACGGAGAGTGCAGGGGGCTGGAGGAGGTTACAGAGATAGGGAGGGGTGTAGGGGGCTGGAGGAGGTTACAGAGATAGGGAGAGTGTCGGGGGCTGGAGGAGGTTACAGAGATAGGGAGGGGTGTAGGGGCTGGAGGAGGTTACAGAGATAGGGAGGGGTGTAGGGGGCTGGAGGAGGTTCAGAGATAGGGAGGGTGTAGGGGGGCTGGAGGAGGTTACAGAGATAGGGAGGGGTGTTGGGGCTGGAAGAGGTTACAGAGATAGGGAGGGTGTACGGGGCTGGAGGAGGTTACAGAGAGAGGGAGGGTGTGGGGGGCTGGAGGAGGTTACAGAGATAGGGAGGGGTGTAGGGGCTGGAGGAGGTTACAGAGATAGGGAGGGGTGTAGAGGGCTGGAGGAGGTTATAGAGTTAGGGAGGGTTGTAGGGGGCTGGAGGAGGTTACAGAGATATGGAGGGGTGTAGGGGGCTGGAGTAGGTTACAGAGATAGGGAGGGGTGAAGGGGGCTGGAGGAGGTTACAGAGATAGGGAGGGTGTAGGGGGCTGGAGGAGGTTACAGAGATGGGGAGAGTGTAGGGGACTGGAGGAGGTTACAGAGATAGGGAGGGGTGTAGGGGCTGGAGGAGGTTACAGAGATAGGGAGGGGTGTAGGGGGCTGGAGGAGGTTACAGAGATAGGGAGGGGTGTAGGGGGCTGGAGGAGGTTACAGAGATAGGGAGGGGTGTAGGGGGACTGGAGGAGGTTACAGAGATAGGGAGGGGTGTAGGGGGGCTGGAGGAGGTTACAGAGATAGGGAGGGTGTAGGGGGGCTGGAGGAGGTTACAGAGATAGGGAGGGTGTAGGGGCTGGAGGAGGTTACAGAGATAGGGAGGGGTGTAGGGGCTGGAGGAGGTTACAGAGATAGGGAGGGGTGTAGGGGGATGGAGGAGGTTACAGAGATAGGGAGGGGTGTGGGGGCTGGAGGAGGTTACAGAGATAGGGAGGGGTGTAGGGGACTGGAGGAGGTTACAGAGATAGGGAGGGGTGTAGGGGGCTGGAGGAGATTACAGAGATAGGGAGGGGTGTAGGGAGCTGGAGGAGGTTACAGTGATAGGGAGGGGTGTAGGGGGCTGGAGGAGGTTACAGAGATAGGGAGGGGTGTAGGGACTGGAGGAGGTTACAGAGATAGTGAGGGGTGTAGGGGGACTGGAGGAGGTTACAGAGATAGTGAGGGGTGTAGGGGGACAGGAGGAGGTTACAGAGATAGGGAGGGGTGTAGGGGGCTGGAGGAGGTTACAGAGATAGGGAGGGGTGCAGGGGGCTGGAGGAGGTTACAGAGATAGGGAGGGGTGTAGGGGACTGGAGGAGGTTACAGAGATAGGGAGGGGTGTGGGGGCTGGAGGAGGTTACAGAGATAGGGAGGGGTGTAGGGGGCTGGAGGAGGTTACAGAGATAGGGAGGAGTGTGGGGGCTGGACGTTACAGATAGGGAGGGGTGTAGGGGGCTGGAGGAGATTAGAGAGATAGGGAGGGTGTAGGGGGCTGGAGGAGGTTACAGAGATAGGGAGGGTTGTAGGGGCTGGAGGAGGTTACAGAGATAGGGAGGGGTGTAGGGGACTGGAGGAGGTTACAGAGATAGGGAGGGGTGTAGGGACTGGAGGAGGTTACAGAGATAGGGAGGGTTGTAGGGGGCTGGAGGAGGTTACAGAGATAGGGAGGGGTGTAGGGGGCTGGAGGAGGTTACAGAGATAGGGAGGGGGTGTAGGGGGCTGTCGGAGGTTACAGAGACAGGGAGGGGTGTAGGGGACTGGAGGAGGTTAGAGATAGGGAGGGGTGTAGGGGGCTGGAGGAGGTTACAGAGATAGGGAGGGGTGTAGAGGGCTGGAGGAGGTTACAGAGATAGGGAGGGGTGTCGGGGGCTGGAGGAGGTTACAGAGATAGGGAGGGTTGTAGGGGGCTGGAGGAGGTTACAGAGATAGGGAGGGGTGTAGGGGGCTGGAGGAGGTTACCGAGATAGGGAGGGGTGTAGGGGCTGGAGGAGGTTACAGAGATAGGGAGGGGTGTAGGGGGCTGGAGGAGGTTACAGAGATAGGGAGGCGTGTAGGGGGCTGGAGGAGGTTACAGAGATAGGGAGGGTTGTAGGGGGCTGGAGGAGGTTACAGAGATAGGGAGGGGTGTAGGGGACTGGAGGAGGTTACAGAGATAGGGAGGGTTGTAGGGGGCTGGAGGAGGTTACAGAGACAGGGAGGGGTGTAGGGGGCTGGAGGAGGTTACAGAGATAGGGAGGGTTGTAGGGGCTGGAGGAGATTACAGAGATAGGGAAGGTTGTAGGGGGCTGGAGGAGGTTACAGAGATACGGAGAGTGTAGGGGGCTGGAGGAGGTTACAGAGATAGGGAGGGGTGTAGGGGGCTGGAGGAGGTTACAGAGATAGGGAGAGTGTCGGGGGCTGGAGGAGGTTACAGAGATAGGGAGGGGTGTAGGGGCTGGAGGAGGTTACAGAGATAGGAAGGGTTGTAGGGGCTGGAGGAGGTTACAGAGATAGGGAGGGGTGTAGGGGGCTGGAGGAGGTTCAGAGATAGGGAGGGTGTAGGGGGGCTGGAGGAGGTTACAGAGATAGGGAGGGGTGTTGGGGCTGGAAGAGGTTACAGAGATAGGGAGGGTGTACGGGGCTGGAGGAGGTTACAGAGAGAGGGAGGGTGTGGGGGGCTGGAGGAGGTTACAGAGATAGGGAGGGGTGTAGGGGCTGGAGGAGGTTACAGAGATAGGGAGGGGTGTAGAGGGCTGGAGGAGGTTATAGAGTTAGGGAGGGTTGTAGGGGGCTGGAGGAGGTTACAGAGATATGGAGGGGTGTAGGGGGCTGGAGTAGGTTACAGAGATAGGGAGGGGTGAAGGGGCTGGAGGAGGTTACAGAGATAGGGAGGGTGTAGGGGGCTGGAGGAGGTTACAGAGATGGGGAGAGAGGAGGTTACAGAGATAGGGAGGGGTGTAGGGGGCTGGAGGAGGTTACAGAGATAGGGAGGGGTGTACGGGGCTGGAGGAGGTTACAGAGATAGGGAGGGTTGTAGGGGGCTGGAGGAGGTTACAGAGATAGGGAGGGGTGTAGGGGACTGGAGGAGGTTACAGAGATAGGGAGGGGTGTAGGGGGGCTGGAGGAGGTTACAGAGATAGGGAGGGGTGTAGGGGGCTGGAGGAGGTTACAGAGATAGGGAGGGTGTAGGGGGCTGGAGGAGGTTACAGAGATAGGGAGGGGTGTAGGGAGCTGGAGGAGGTTACAGAGATAGGGAGGGGTGTAGGGGGCTGGAGGAGGTTACAGAGATAGGGAGGGGTGTAGGGGGCTGGAGGAGGTTACAGAGATAGGGAGGCGTGTAGGGGGCTGGAGGAGGTTACAGAGATAGGGAGGGTTGTAGGGGGCTGGAGGAGGTTACAGAGATAGGGAGGGGTGTAGGGGACTGGAGGAGGTTACAGAGATAGGGAGGGTTGTAGGGGGCTGGAGGAGGTTACAGAGACAGGGAGGGGTGTAGGGGGCTGGAGGAGGTTACAGAGATAGGGAGGGTTGTAGGGGCTGGAGGAGATTACAGAGATAGGGAAGGTTGTAGGGGGCTGGAGGAGGTTACAGAGATACGGAGAGTGTAGGGGGCTGGAGGAGGTTACAGAGATAGGGAGGGGTGTAGGGGGCTGGAGGAGGTTACAGAGATAGGGAGAGTGTCGGGGGCTGGAGGAGGTTACAGAGATAGGGAGGGGTGTAGGGGCTGGAGGAGGTTACAGAGATAGGAAGGGTTGTAGGGGCTGGAGGAGGTTACAGAGATAGGGAGGGGTGTAGGGGGCTGGAGGAGGTTCAGAGATAGGGAGGGTGTAGGGGGGCTGGAGGAGGTTACAGAGATAGGGAGGGGTGTTGGGGCTGGAAGAGGTTACAGAGATAGGGAGGGTGTACGGGGCTGGAGGAGGTTACAGAGAGAGGGAGGGTGTGGGGGGCTGGAGGAGGTTACAGAGATAGGGAGGGGTGTAGGGGCTGGAGGAGGTTACAGAGATAGGGAGGGGTGTAGAGGGCTGGAGGAGGTTATAGAGTTAGGGAGGGTTGTAGGGGGCTGGAGGAGGTTACAGAGATATGGAGGGGTGTAGGGGGCTGGAGTAGGTTACAGAGATAGGGAGGGGTGAAGGGGCTGGAGGAGGTTACAGAGATAGGGAGGGTGTAGGGGGCTGGAGGAGGTTACAGAGATGGGGAGAGAGGAGGTTACAGAGATAGGGAGGGGTGTAGGGGGCTGGAGGAGGTTACAGAGATAGGGAGGGGTGTACGGGGCTGGAGGAGGTTACTGAGATAGGGAGGGTTGTAGGGGGCTGGAGGAGGTTACAGAGATAGGGAGGGGTGTAGGGGACTGGAGGAGGTTACAGAGATAGGGAGGGGTGTAGGGGGGCTGGAGGAGGTTACAGAGATAGGGAGGGGTGTAGGGGGCTGGAGGAGGTTACAGAGATAGGGAGGGTGTAGGGGGCTGGAGGAGGTTACAGAGATAGGGAGGGGTGTGGGGGCTGGAGGAGGTTACAGAGATAGGGAGGGGTGTAGGGAGCTGGAGGAGGTTACAGAGATAGGGAGGGGTGTAGGGGGCTGGAGGAGATTACAGAGATAGGGAGGGGTGTAGGGGGCTGGAGGAGGTTACAAAGATAGGGAGGGGTGTATTGGACTGGAGGAGGTTACAGAGATAGGGAGGGGTGTAGGGGGACTGGAGGAGGTTACAGAGATAGGGAGGGGTGTAGGGGGCTGGAGGAGGTTACAGAGATAGGGAGGGGTGTAGGGACTGGAGGAGGTTACAGAGATAGGGAGGGTGTAGGGGGCTGGAGGAGGTTACAGAGATAGGGAGGGGTGTAGGGAGCTGGAGGAGGTTACAGAGATAGGGAGGGGTGTAGGGGGCTGGAGGAGGTTACAGAGATAGGGAGGGGTGTAGGGGGCTGGAGGAGGTTACAGAGATAGGGAGGCGTGTAGGGGGCTGGAGGAGGTTACAGAGATAGGGAGGGTTGTAGGGGGCTGGAGGAGGTTACAGAGATAGGGAGGGGTGTAGGGGACTGGAGGAGGTTACAGAGATAGGGAGGGTTGTAGGGGGCTGGAGGAGGTTACAGAGACAGGGAGGGGTGTAGGGGGCTGGAGGAGGTTACAGAGATAGGGAGGGTTGTAGGGGCTGGAGGAGATTACAGAGATAGGGAAGGTTGTAGGGGGCTGGAGGAGGTTACAGAGATACGGAGAGTGTAGGGGGCTGGAGGAGGTTACAGAGATAGGGAGGGGTGTAGGGGGCTGGAGGAGGTTACAGAGATAGGGAGAGTGTCGGGGGCTGGAGGAGGTTACAGAGATAGGGAGGGGTGTAGGGGCTGGAGGAGGTTACAGAGATAGGAAGGGTTGTAGGGGCTGGAGGAGGTTACAGAGATAGGGAGGGGTGTAGGGGGCTGGAGGAGGTTCAGAGATAGGGAGGGTGTAGGGGGGCTGGAGGAGGTTACAGAGATAGGGAGGGGTGTTGGGGCTGGAAGAGGTTACAGAGATAGGGAGGGTGTACGGGGCTGGAGGAGGTTACAGAGAGAGGGAGGGTGTGGGGGGCTGGAGGAGGTTACAGAGATAGGGAGGGGTGTAGGGGCTGGAGGAGGTTACAGAGATAGGGAGGGGTGTAGAGGGCTGGAGGAGGTTATAGAGTTAGGGAGGGTTGTAGGGGGCTGGAGGAGGTTACAGAGATATGGAGGGGTGTAGGGGGCTGGAGTAGGTTACAGAGATAGGGAGGGGTGAAGGGGCTGGAGGAGGTTACAGAGATAGGGAGGGTGTAGGGGGCTGGAGGAGGTTACAGAGATGGGGAGAGAGGAGGTTACAGAGATAGGGAGGGGTGTAGGGGGCTGGAGGAGGTTACAGAGATAGGGAGGGGTGTACGGGGCTGGAGGAGGTTACTGAGATAGGGAGGGTTGTAGGGGGCTGGAGGAGGTTACAGAGATAGGGAGGGGTGTAGGGGACTGGAGGAGGTTACAGAGATAGGGAGGGGTGTAGGGGGGCTGGAGGAGGTTACAGAGATAGGGAGGGGTGTAGGGGGCTGGAGGAGGTTACAGAGATAGGGAGGGTGTAGGGGGCTGGAGGAGGTTACAGAGATAGGGAGGGGTGTGGGGGCTGGAGGAGGTTACAGAGATAGGGAGGGGTGTAGGGAGCTGGAGGAGGTTACAGAGATAGGGAGGGGTGTAGGGGGCTGGAGGAGATTACAGAGATAGGGAGGGGTGTAGGGGGCTGGAGGAGGTTACAAAGATAGGGAGGGGTGTAGGGGACTGGAGGAGGTTACAGAGATAGGGAGGGGTGTAGGGGGACTGGAGGAGGTTACAGAGATAGGGAGGGGTGTAGGGGGCTGGAGGAGGTTACAGAGATAGGGAGGGGTGTAGGGACTGGAGGAGGTTACAGAGATAGTGAGGGGTGTAGGGGGACTGGAGGAGGTTACAGAGATAGGGAGGGGTGTAGGGGGGCTGGAGGAGGTTACAGAGATAGTGAGGGGTGTAGGGGGACAGGAGGAGGTTACAGAGATAGGGAGGGGTGTAGGGGGCTGGAGGAGGTTACAGAGATAGGGAGGGGTGCAGGGGACTGGAGGAGGTTACAGAGATAGGGAGGGGTGTAGGGGCTGGAGGAGGTTACAGAGATAGGGAGGGGTGTAGGGGGCTGGAGGAGGTTACAGAGATAGGGAGGGGTGTAGGGGGCTGGAGGAGGTTACAGAGATAGAGAGGGGTGTAGGGGACTGGAGGAGGTTACAGAGATAGGGAGGGGTGTGGGGGCTGGAGGAGGTTACAGAGATAGGGAGGGGTGTAGGGGGCTGGAGGAGGTTACAGAGATAGGGAGGAGTGTGGGGGCTGGACGTTACAGATAGGGAGGGGTGTAGGGGGCTGGAGGAGATTAGAGAGATAGGGAGGGTGTAGGGGGCTGGAGGAGGTTACAGAGATAGGGAGGGTTGTAGGGGCTGGAGGAGGTTACAGAGATAGGGAGGGGTGTAGGGGACTGGAGGAGGTTACAGAGATAGGGAGGGGTGTAGGGACTGGAGGAGGTTACAGAGATAGGGAGGGTTGTAGGGGGCTGGAGGAGGTTACAGAGATAGGGAGGGTTGTAGGGGGCTGGAGGAGGTTACAGAGATAGGGAGGGTTGTAGGGGGCTGGAGGAGGTTACAGAGATAGGGAGGGGTGTAGGGGGCTGGAGGAGGTTACAGAGATAGGGAGGGTTGTAGGGGGCTGGAGGAGGTTACAGAGATAGGGAGGGGTGTAGGGGGCTGGAGGAGGTTACAGAGATAGGGAGGGGGTGTAGGGGGCTGTCGGAGGTTACAGAGACAGGGAGGGGTGTAGGGGACTGGAGGAGGTTAGAGATAGGGAGGGGTGTAGGGGGCTGGAGGAGGTTACAGAGATAGGGAGGGGTGTAGAGGGCTGAAGGAGGTTACAGAGATAGGGAGGGGTGTCGGGGGCTGGAGGAGGTTACAGAGATAGGGAGGGTTGTAGGGGGCTGGAGGAGGTTACAGAGATAGGGAGGGGTGTAGGGGGCTGGAGGAGGTTACCGAGATAGGGAGGGGTGTAGGGGCTGGAGGAGGTTACAGAGATAGGGAGGGGTGTAGGGGGCTGGAGGAGGTTACAGAGATAGGGAGGGGTGTAGGGGGCTGGAGGAGGTTACAGAGATAGGGAGGGTTGTAGGGGGCTGGAGGAGGTTACAGAGATAGGGAGGGGTGTAGGGGACTGGAGGAGGTTACAGAGATAGGGAGGGTTGTAGGGGGCTGGAGGAGGTTACAGAGATAGGGAGGGGTGTAGGGGGCTGGAGGAGGTTACAGAGACAGGGAGGGGTGTAGGGGCTGGAGGAGGTTACAGAGATAGGGAAGGTTGTAGGGGGCTGGAGGAGGTTACAGAGACAGGGAGGGGTGTAGGGGGCTGGAGGAGGTTACAGAGACAGGGAGGGGTGTAGGGGGCTGGAGGACGTTACAGAGATAGGGAGGGGTGTAGGAGGCTGGAGGAGGTTACAGAGATACGGAGAGTGTAGGGGGCTGGAGGAGGTTACAGAGATAGGGAGGGGTGTAGGGGGCTGGAGGAGGTTACAGAGATAGGGAGAGTGTCGGGGGCTGGAGGAGGTTACAGAGATAGGGAGGGGTGTAGGGGCTGGAGGAGGTTACAGAGATAGGAAGGGTTGTAGGGGCTGGAGGAGGTTACAGAGATAGGGAGGGGTGTAGGGGGCTGGAGGAGGTTCAGAGATAGGGAGGGTGTAGGGGGGCTGGAGGAGGTTACAGAGATAGGGAGGGGTGTTGGGGCTGGAAGAGGTTACAGAGATAGGGAGGGTGTACGGGGCTGGAGGAGGTTACAGAGAGAGGGAGGGTGTGGGGGGCTGGAGGAGGTTACAGAGATAGGGAGGGGTGTAGGGGCTGGAGGAGGTTACAGAGATAGGGAGGGGTGTAGAGGGCTGGAGGAGGTTATAGAGTTAGGGAGGGTTGTAGGGGGCTGGAGGAGGTTACAGAGATATGGAGGGGTGTAGGGGGCTGGAGTAGGTTACAGAGATAGGGAGGGGTGAAGGGGGCTGGAGGAGGTTACAGAGATAGGGAGGGTGTAGGGGGCTGGAGGAGGTTACAGAGATGGGGAGAGAGGAGGTTACAGAGATAGGGAGGGGTGTAGGGGGCTGGAGGAGGTTACAGAGATAGGGAGGGGTGTACGGGGCTGGAGGAGGTTACAGAGATAGGGAGGGTTGTAGGGGGCTGGAGGTTACAGAGATAGGGAAGGTTGTAGGGCGCTGGAGGAGGTTACAGAGATAGGGAGGGATGTAGGGGGCTGGAGGTTACAGAGATAGGGAAGGTTGTAGGGGGCTGGAGGAGGTTACAGAGATAGGGAGAGTGTAGGGGGCTGGAGGTGGTTACAGAGATAGGGAGGGGTGTCGGGGGCTGGAGGAGGTTACAGAGATAGGGAGGGTTGTAGGGGACTGGAGGAGGTTACAGAGATAGAGAGGGGTGCAGGGGGCTGGAGGAGGTTACAGAGATAGGGATGGGTGTAGGGGACTGGAGGTTACAGAGATAGGGAGGGGGTAGGGGGCTGGAGGAGGTTACAGAGATAGGGAGGGTGTAGCGTGCTGGAGGAGGTTACAGAGATAGGGAGGGGTGTAGGGGGCTGGAGGAGGTTACAGAGATAGGGAGGGGTGTCGGGGCTGGAGAAGGTTACAGAGATAGGGAGGGGTGCAGGGGGCTGGAGGAGGTTACAGAGATAGGGAGGGGTGTAGGGAGCTGGAGGAGGTTACAGAGATAGGGAGGGGTGTAGGGGGCAGGAGGAGGTTACAGAGATAGGGAGGGGTGTAGGGGCTGGAGGAGGTTACAGAGATAGGGAGGGGTGTAGGGGCTGGAGGAGGTTACAGAGATAGGGAGGGGTGTAGGGGGCTGGAGGAGGTTACAGAGATAGGGAGAGTGTAGGGGGCTGGAGGAGGTTACAGAGATAGGGAGGGGTGTAGGGGACTGGAGGAGATTACAGAGATAGGGAGGGGTGTAGGGGCTGGAGGAGGTTACAGAGATAGGGAGGGTGTAGGGGGCTGGAGGAGGTTACAGAGATAGGGAGGGTGTAGGGGACTGGAGGAGGTTACAGAGATAGGGAGGGGTGTAGGGGGACTGGAGGAGGTTACAGAGATAGGGAGGGTTGTGGGGGGCTGGAGGAGGTTACAGAGATAGGGAGGGGTGTAGGGGGCTGGAGAAGGTTACAGAGATAGGGAGGGGTGTAGGAGGCTGGAGGAGGTTACAGAGATAGGGAGGGGTGTAGGGGGCTGGAGGAGGTTACAGAGATAGGGAGGGGTGTAGGGGGGCTGGAGGTTACAGAGATAGGGAGGGGTGTAGGGGCTGGAGGAGGTTACAGAGATAGGGAGGGTGTAGGGGGCTGGAGGAGGTTACAGAGATAGGGAGGGGTGTAGGGGACTGGAGGTGGTTACAGAGATAGGGAGGGGTGTAGGGGACTGGAGGAGGCTACAGAGATAGGGAGGGGTGTAGAGGCTGGAGGAGGTTACAGAGATAGGGAGGGGTGTAGGGGACTGGAGGAGGTTACAGAGATAGGGAGGGGTGTAGGGGGCTGGAGGAGGTTACAGAGATAGGGAGGGTTGTAGGGGACTGGAGGTGGTTACAGAGATAGGGAGGGGTGTAGGGGGCTGGAGGAGGTTACAGAGATAGGGAGGGGTGTCGGGGACTGGAGGAGATTACAGAGATAGGGAGGGGTGTAGGGGGCTGGAGGAGGTTACAGTGATAGGGAGGGGTGTAGGGACTGGAGGAGGTTACAGAGATAGGGAGGGGGTAGGGGACTGGAGGAGGTTACAGAGATAGGGAGGGGTGTAGGGGACTGGAGGAGGTTACTGAGATAGGGAGGGGTGTAGGGGCTGGAGGAGGTTACAGAGATAGGGAGGGTGTAGGGGGCTGGAGGAGGTTACAGAGATAGGGAGGGTGTAGGGGACTGGAGGAGGTTACAGAGATAGGGAGGGGTGTAGGGGGACTGGAGGAGGTTACAGAGATAGGGAGGGTTGTGGGGGGCTGGAGGAGGTTACAGAGATAGGGAGGGGTGTAGGGGGCTGGAGAAGTTTACAGAGATAGGGAGGGGTGTAGGAGGCTGGAGGAGGCTACAGAGATAGGGAGGGGTGTAGAGGCTGGAGGAGGTTACAGAGATAGGGAGGGGTGTAGGGGACTGGAGGAGGTTACAGAGATAGGGAGGGGTGTAGGGGGCTGGAGGAGGTTACAGAGATAGGGAGGGGTGTAGGGGGCTGGAGGAGGTTACAGAGATAGGGAGGGTTGTAGGGGACTGGAGGTGGTTACAGAGATAGGGAGGGGTGTAGGGGGCTGGAGGAGGTTACAGAGATAGGGAGGGGTGTCGGGGACTGGAGGAGGTTACAGAGATAGGGAAGGGTGTAGGGGACTGGAGGAGGTTACAGAGATAGGGAGGGGTGTAGGGGCTGGAGGAGGTTACAGAGATAGGGAGGGGTGTAGGGGCTGGAGGAGGTTACAGAGATAGGGAGGGGTGTAGGGGGGCTGGAGGAGGTTACAGAGATAGGGAGGGGTGTAGGGGGCTGGAGGAGGTTACAGAGATAGGGAGGGGTGTAGGGGGCTGGAGGAGGTTACAGAGATAGGGAGGGTTGTAGGGGACTGGAGGAGGTTACAGAGATAGGGAGGGTTGTAGGGGGCTGGAGGGGGTTACATAGATAGGGAGGGGTGTAGGGGGCTGGAGGAGGTTACAGAGATAGGGAGGGGTGTAGGGGGCTGGAGGAGGTTACAGAGATAGGGAGGGGTGTAGGGGCTGGAGGAGGTTACAGAGATAGGGAGGGGTGTAGGGGCTGGAGGAGGTTACAGAGATAGGGAGGGTGTAGGGGGCTGGAGGAGGTTACAGAGATAGGGAGGGGTGTAGGGGCTGGAGGAGGTTACAGAGATAGGGAGGGGTGTAGGGGCTGGAGGAGGTTACAGAGATAGGGAGGGGTGTAGGGGGCTGGAGGAGGTGACAGAGATAGGGAGGGTTGTAGGGGACTGGAGGAGGTTACAGAGATAGGGAGGGGTGTAGGGGGCTGGAGGAGGTTACAGAGATAGGGTGTGGTGTAGGGGGCTGGAGGAGGTTACAGAGATAGGGAGGGGTGTAGGGGGCTGGAGGAGGTGACAGAGATAGGGAGGGTTGTAGGGGACTGGAGGAGGTTACAGAGATAGGGAGGGGTGTAGGGGACTGGAGGAGGTTACACAGATAGGGAGGGGTGTAGGGGGCTGGAGGAGGTTACAGAGATAGGGAGGGGTGTAGGGGGCTGGAGGAGGTTACAGAGATAGGGAGGGGGTGTAGGGGACTGGAGGAGGTTACACAGATAGGGAGGGGTGTAGGGGGCTGGAGGAGGTTACACAGATAGGGAGGTGTGTAGGGGGCTGGAGGAGGTTACAGAGATAGGGAGGGGTGTAGGGGGCTGGAGGAGGTTACAGAGATAGGGAGGGGTGTAGGGGGCTGGAGGAGGTGACAGAGATAGGGAGGGTTGTAGGGGACTGGAGGAGGTTACTGAGATAGGGTGTGGTGTAGGGGGCTGGAGGAGGTTACAGAGATAGGGAGGGGTGTAGGGGGCTGGAGGAGGTTACAGAGATAGGGAGGGGTGTAGGGGGCTGGAGGAGGTGACAGAGATAGGGAGGGTTGTAGGGGACTGGAGGAGGTTACAGAGATAGGGAGGGGTGTAGGTGGCTGGAGGAGGTTACAGAGATAGGGAGGGTGTAGGGGGCTGGAGGAGGTGACAGAGATAGGGAGGGGTGTAGGGGGCTGGAGGAGGTTACAGAGATAGGGAGGGGTGTAGGGGGCTGGAGGAGGGTACAGAGATAGGGAGGGGTGTAGGGGACTGGAGGACGTTACAGAGATAGGGAGGGTGTAGGGGACTGGAGGACGTTACAGAGATAGGGAGGGTGTAGGGGGCTGGAGGAGGTTACAGAGATAGGGAGGGGTGTACGGGGCTGGAGGAGGTTAGAGAGGGAGGGTTGTCGGGGAGGGAGGAGGTTAGAGAGGGAGGGTTGTCGGGGAGGGAGGAGGATTCTGAGGCAGGGAGGGGGCTGGGACTCTCTCACCTCCCGAATCTCCTTGATTTTACAGCCTCCTTTTCCGATCAGCGAACCGCACTGACTGGCTGGAATGACGATCCGGAGGGTGACCGGGGGTTGGCTGGACGCATTGCTGTTGGACATTGCACTGTTGATATCCTGGGGGACACACACACAATGTTACCCTGAGACTCCCCCGAGATCGCCCAGTCCCCCCGAGATCGCCCAGTCCCCCCGAGATCGCCCAGTGTCCCGAGATCGCCCAGTCCCCCCAAGATTCCCCCAGTCCCCCCGAGATCGCCCAGTCCCCCCGAGATCGCCCAGTCCCCCCGAGATCGCCCAGTCTCCCCGAGATTCCCCCAGTCCCCCCGAGATCGCCCAGTGTCCCGAGAACCCCCCAGTCCCCCCGAGATTCCCCCAGTCCCCCCCGAGATCGCCCAGTCCCCCCGAGATCGCCCAGTGTCCCGAGATCGCCCAGTCCCCCCGAGATCGCCCAGTCCCCCCGAGATCGCCCAGTGTCCCGAGAACCCCCCCAGTCCCCCCGAGATTCCCCCAGTCCCCCCGAGATCGCCCAGTCCCCCCGAGATCGCCCAGTGTCCCGAGATCGCCCAGTGTCCCGAGATCGCCCAGTCCCCCCGAGATCGCCCAGTCCCCCCGAGATCGCCCAGTCCCCCCGAGATCGCCCAGTGTCCCGAGATCGCCCAGTGTCCCGAGATCGCCCAGTCCCCCCGAGAACCCCCCAGTCCCCCCGAGATCGCCCAGTCCCCCCGAGATCGCCCAGTGTCCCGAGATCGCCCAGTCCCCCCGAGATTCCCCCAGTCCCCCCGAGATCGCCCAGTCCCCCCGAGATCGCCCAGTGTCCCGAGATCGCCCAGTCCCCCCGAGATCGCCCAGTCCTCCCGAGATCGCCCAGTCCCCCCGAGATCGCCCCAGTCCCCCCCCCGAGATCGCCCAGTCCCCCCGAGATCCTCCAGTCCCCCCGAGATCGCCCAGTGTCCCGAGATCGCCCAGTCCTCCCGAGATCGCCCAGTGTCCCGAGATCCCCCAGTCCCCCCGAGAACCCCCCAGTCCCCCCGATATCTCCCAGTGTCCCCGGGATCGCCCAGTCCCCCCGATATCCTCCCAGTGTCCCCGAGATCGCCCAGTGTCCCGAGATCGCCCAGTGTCCCGAAATCGCCCAGTCCCCCCGAGATCGCCCAGTGTCCCGAGATCGCCCAGTCCCCCCGAGATCGCCCAGTGTCCCCGAGATCGCCCAGTCCCCCCGAGAAGCCCCCAGTGTCCCGAGATCGCCCAGTCCCCCCGAGATTCCCCCAGTCCCCCCCCGAGATCGCCCAGTGTCCCGAGATCCTCCCAGTCCCCCCGAGATTCCCCCAGTCCCCCCGAGATCGCCCAGTCCCCCCGAGATCGCCCAGTCCCCCGAGATTCCCCCAGTCCCCCCGAGATCGCCCAGTCCCCCGAGATCGGCCAGTGTCCCGAGAACCCCCCAGTCCCCCCGAGATCACCCAGTCCCCCCGAGATCCTCCCAGTGTCCCCGAGATCGGCCAGTGTCCCGAGATCGCCCAGTCCCCGCGAGATCACCCAGTGTCCCGAGATCGCCCAGTGTCCCCGAGATCCCCCAGTGTACCGAGATCGCCCAGTCCCCCCGAGAACCCCCCAGTGTCCCCGAGATCCCCCCAGTGTCTCTATCGCCCAGTGTCCCCGTGATCCCCCCAGTGTCCCCGAGATCCCCCAGTGTCCCCGAGATCCCCCCAGTGTCCCCGAGATCCCCCCAGTGTCCCCGAGATCCCCCCAGTGTCCCCGAGATCCCCCCAGTGTCCCCGAGATCCCCCCAGTGTCCCCGAGATTCCCCCAGTGTCCCCGAGATCCCCCAGTGTCCCCGAGATCCCCCAGTGTCCCCGAGATTCCCCCAGTGTCCCCGAGATTCCCCCAGTGTCCCCGAGATTCCCCCAGTGTCCCCGAGATCCCCCCAGTGTCCCCGAGAACCCCCCAGTGTCCCCGAGAACCCCCCAGTGTCCCCGAGATCCCCCCAGTGTCCCCGAGATCCCCCAGTGTCCCCGAGATCCCCCCAGTGTCCCCGAGATTCCCCCAGTGTCCCCGAGATCCCCCCAGTGTCCCCGAGATCCCCCCAGTGTCCCCGAGATCGCCCAGTCCCCTCGAGATCGCCCAGCCCCCCCGAGATCGCCCAGTGTCCCGAGATCGCCCAGTCCCCCCGAGAACCCCCCAGTCCCCCCGAGATCGTCCAGTCCCCCCGAGATCCCCCCAGTCCCCCGAGATCGCCCAGTCCCCCCGAGATCCTCCCAGTGTCCCCGAGATCGCCCAGTCCCCCCGAGATCCCCCCAGTGTCCCCGAGATCCCCCAGTGTCCCGAGATCGCCCAGTCCCCCCGAGAACCCCCCAGTGTCCCCGAGATCCCCCCAGTGTCTCTGAGATCGCCCAGTCCCCCCGAGATCCCCCAGTCCCCCCGAGATCGCCCAGTCCCCCCGAGATCGCCCAGTGTCCCGAGATTGCCCAGTCCCCCCGAGATCCCCCAGTGTCCCCGAGATCCCCCAGTCCCCCCGAGATCGCCCAGTCCCCCCGAGATCGCCCAGGCCCCCGAGATCGCCCAGTCCCCCCGAGATCCCCCAGTGTCCCCGAGATCGCCCAGTGTCCCCGAGATCGCCCAGTGGCCCGAGATCGCCCAGTCCCCCCGAGATCGCCCAGTCCCCCCGAGATCCCCCCAGTGTCCCCGAGATCCCCCCAATCCCCCCGAGATTCCCCCAGTGTCCCCGAGATCCCCCAGTCCCCCCGAGATCCCCCCAGTGTCCCCGAGATCGCCCAGTGTCCCCGAGATCCCCCAGTGTCCCCGAGATCGCCCAGTGTCCCCGAGATCGCCCAGTCCCCCCGAGATCGCCCAGTCCCCCCGAGATCGCCCCATTCCCTCCGAGATTGCCCAGTGTTCCCGAGATCCCCCCAGTCCCCCTGAAATCACCCAGTGTCCCCGAGATCCCCCCAGTCCCCCCGAGATCGCCCCAGTCCCCCCCGAGATCGCCCCAGTCCCCCCCGAGATCGCCCCAGTCCCCCCGAGATCGCCCCAGTCCCCCTGAGATCGCCCAGTCCCCCCGAGATCCACCAGTGTTACCGAGGTCACCCCAAGTGATCGCACGCAGTCCGATTCTCACCTTGTGTCCCGGCTCCCGTTGCCACCCCCCTACCCCCTCAAGCAGACACCCCACCACTCGAGCACAGACATCCCCCTTCCCCCTCACCTCCTCCAGCTTGTGCGTGATCATCGCGAAAGCCTTGAAGATGGCACTGGTCGGTCCCGACAAGGTGACAATCCGTTCTGGGCAGTTGCCTTCGGAGATGTTGATTCGCGCGCCGCTCTGGGGGGGGGGGGGTAAAAGAAAAAAACAGGAAAACATGGTCGTGACTGAGAGTTATAACCCCCCCCCCCGCCCCCCCACCCTCCCGGCCGCCCCCCCCTCCCTCCCCTCCCCGCCACCCCCCCCCCCCCTCTCTCCCCGCGCCCGCCCCCCTCCCCCGACTACCCAGCCCTCGCGTCCGGACGGTCCTGTGCTCACCTCTTCCCGCATTCTCTTCACCGTCTCGCCTTTCTGTGGGGGGGGGGGGAGGAGACACAAGAGGAGACGCGGGTTACGCTCAGTGACAGCGGGTCCACCTTTTAAAACAGTCAAGTCAAAGAGAGCTGGGTGGGGGGGGGGTTCACTCACCTTTCCAATGATGCTGCCCACCTCCTGTGTGGAGAGAGCAGAGAAAACACAAGCGTTATCCCAGTCAGAGTACAGCAGAGGGAGATACAGAGAGTACAGCAGAGGGAGATACAGAATCGCAACAGTCTCTCCCTCAACACCGGCAGCACTAAACTACTGACTTAGAACAAAGAACGATTACAGCACAGGAACAGGCCCTTCGGCCCTCCCAGCCTGCGCCGATCCAGATCCTTTATCTAAACCTGTCGCCTATTTTCCAAGGATTTACTTCCCTCTGTTCCCCGCCCGTTCATATATCTGTCTAGATGCATCTTGAATGACGCTATCGTGCCCGCCTCTACCACCTCCGCTGGCAAAGCATTCCAGGTACCCATCACCCTCTGCGTAAAAAACTTTCCACGCACATCTCCCTTAAACTTTCCCCGTCTCACCTTGAAACCGGGACCCCTTGTAATCGACACCCCCACTCTTGGAAGAAGCTTGTCGCGATCCACCCTGTCCAGACCTCTCACAATTTTGTAGACCTCTATCAGGTCCACCCCTCAACCTCCGTCTTTCCAACGAAAACAATCCTAATCTACTCAACCTTTCTTCATAGCGAACCCTCCATACCAGGTAACATCCTGGTGAACCTCCTCTGCACCCTCTCTAAAGCATCCACATCCTTCTGGTGATGTGGCGACCAGAACTGCACGCAGTATTCCAAATGTGGCCTCACCAAAGTCCTGTACAACTGTAACATGACCTGCCGACTCTTGTACTCAATACCCCGTCCGATGAAGGCAAGCATGCTGTGTGCCTTCTTGACCCCTCTATCGACCTGCGTTGCCACCTTCAGGTTACAATGGACCTGAACTCCCAGATCTCTCTGTACATCAATTTTCCCCAGGACTCTTCCATTGACCGTACAGTCCGCTCTTGAATTAGATCTTCCAAAATGCATCACCTCGCATTTGCCTGGATTGAACTCCATCTGCCACTTCTCTGCCCAACTCTCCAGTCTATCTGTATTTTGCTGTATTCTCTGACAGTCCCCCTCGCGATCTGCAACTCCACCAATCTTAGTATCATCTGCAAACGTGCTAATCAGACCACCTATACCTTCGTCCAGATCATTTATGTATATCACAAACAACAGTGGTCCAAGCACGGATCCCTGTGGAACACCACTAGTCACCTTTCTCCATTTTGAGACACTCCCTTCCACCACTACTCTCTGTCTCCTGTTGCCCAGCCAGTTCTTTATCCATCTAGCTCGTACACCCTGAACCCCAGGCGGCTCCACGGTAGCATCCTCGTAAATCTCTTCTGCAATCGTTCTAGTTTAACAATCTCCTTCCCAGAATAGGGTGACGGGAACTGAACACAGTATTCCATGTGTGGCCTTACCAATGTCTTGTACAACTTCAACAAGACATCACAACTCCTGTATTCAATGTTCTGACCAATGAAATGGAGTTTAATCCGGACAAATGTGAGGTGATGCATTTTGGAAGGTCTAATGCAGGTCGGGAATATACAGTGAATGGTAGAACCCTCAAGAGTATTGAAAGTCAAAGAGATCTAGGAGTACAGGTCCACAGGTCACTGAAAGGGGCAACACAGGTGGAGAAGGTAGTCAAGAAGGCACACGGCATGCTTGCCTTCATTGGCCGGGGCATTGAGTATAAGAATTGGCAAGTCATGTTGCAGCTGTATAGAACCTTAGTTAGGCCACACTTGGAGTATAGTGTTCAATTCTGGTCACCACACAACCAGAAGGATGTGGAGGCTTTAGAGAGGTTGCAGAAGAGATTTACCAGGATGTTGCCTGGTGCGGAGGGCATTAGCTATGAGGAGCGGTTGAATAAACTCGGTTTGTTCTCACTGGAACGAAGGAGGTTGAGGGGCGACCTGATAGAGGTCTACAATATTACGAGGGGCATAGACAGAGTGGATAGTCAGAGGCTTTTCCCCAGGGTAGAGGGGTCAATTACTAGGGGGCAGAGGTTTAAGGTGCGAGGGGCAAGGTTTTAAGTAGATGTACGAGGCAAATTCTTTACGCAGAGGGTAGTGGGTGCCTGGAACTCGCTGC
Organism: Scyliorhinus torazame; assembly: GCF_047496885.1. Taxonomy (NCBI): domain Eukaryota; kingdom Metazoa; phylum Chordata; class Chondrichthyes; order Carcharhiniformes; family Scyliorhinidae; genus Scyliorhinus; species Scyliorhinus torazame. Next base: position 28,307 of record NW_027308998.1, read on the forward strand.
CGGAGGAGGTGGTGGAAGCAGGGACGATAGTGAAATTTAAGGGGCATCTTGACAAATACATGAATAGGATGGGAATAGAGGGATACGGACCCAGGAAGTGTAGAAGATTGTAGTTTAGTCGGGCAGCATGGTCGGCACGGGCTTGGAGGGCCGAAGGGCCTGTTCCTGTGCTGTACTTTTCTCTGTTCTTTGTTGAAACCTAGCATGCCGAATGCCTTCGTCACCACCCTGTCCACCTGCGACTCCACCTTCAAGGAGCTATGAACCTGTACCCCGAGATCTCTTTGTTCTGTAACTCTCCCCAACTCCCTATCATTAACTCAGTAGGTAATTAACAACTTCAAATTCCTCGCTATAAATATGACTGCGGTTCCCCTGTCTAGATATCGACATTATATTGCTTTCAGAGTCGCAGGGTATCAAATGATACCCCCTCAAGGTTCAACCAGATATCGATCAAAGACCCAACAACTGGTTCGTTAGTTCAATAATACTTTATTCACACACAAGGTTAACTCATACATGCAACATAAACACTACACCTAAAACTCTGACAACCTGTACAACTCTGTCCCAACTCCATCTACAAGTTTGCTGACGATACGACCATAGTGGGCCGGATCTCGAATAACGACGAGTCCGACTACAGGAGGGAGATCGAGAACCTAGTGGAGTGGTGTAGCGACCACAATCTCTCCCTCAATGCCAGTAAAACTAAAGAGCTGGTCATTGACTTCAGGAAGCAAAGTACTGGACACACCCCTGTCAGCGTCGACGGGGCCGAGGTGGAGATGGTTAGCAGTTTCAAATTCCTAGGGTGTCCCCCCCCTCTCTCCCCCCCCCCCCCCCCCCCCCCAACACACACGCAGACCGGGACTGCGAGGACCCAGTACGCAGACCGGGATTGCGAGGACCCAGAACGCAGACCGGGATTGCGAGGACCCAGAACGCAGACCGGGATTGCGAGGACCCAGAACGCAGACCGGGACTGCGCGGACCCAGAACGCAGACCGGGGCTGTGAGGACAAACCTTTCCGTGCATCAATAGGCGGAGAGTGAGGGTCACATTCAGTCTGCCTTCCACGGCCGTCTCCATGATCCGGAGTCTCGCGGATGGGCAACGGCGAGCGTATCAGCGCGGGACCTGCAGAGGAGATGCACACAGGGGATTGGTACAGGATTGCGTAAATACAGGGGATTGGGACTGCGTAAACCCCAGGGATCGGCGCAGGACTGTGTACACACAGGGAGTCGGTACAGGACTGTGTAAACACGGGATTGTTACAGGACTGTGTAAACACGGGATTGTTACAGGACTGTGTAAACACGGGATTGTTACAGGACTGTGTAAACACGGGATTGTTACAGGACTGTGGAAACCTAGGGAGATGGTACAGGACTGTGTAAACAAAGGGAGTTGGTACAGGGACTGTGTAAACACAGGGAGTTGGTACAGGGACTGTGTAAACTCGGGATCGATACAGGACAGAATAAACACAGGATTGGCACTGGACTGTGTAAACACAGGATCGATACAGGACTGTATAAACACGGGATTGGTACAGGGCTGTGTAAACACGGGATTGGGACAGGGCTGTGTAAACACGAGATTGGTACAGGGCTGTGTAAACACAGGATCGATACAGGACAGTATAAACACGGGATTGGTACTGGACTGTGTAAACACAGTATCGATACAGGACAGTATAAACACGGGATTGGTACTGGACCGCATAAACACACGGCACGGCGTTCCTCTCCAATCCACATCACTCACCCACCGCACTCCTCCCACACCCTCTCCCCTCTCAGTCCACCCCTCCAGTCTCCCTCCCTCTTCCCCCATCTGTCTCTCTCTCTCCGATCTGCCTCTCTCTGATCAGTCTTCTCTCTCCTTGAACTGTCTCTCTCTCTCCGATCTGCCTCTCTCCGATCAGTCTTCTCTGTCTCCGATCAGTCTTCTCTGTCTCCGATCTGTCTCTCTCTCTCCGATCTGTCTCTCTCTCTCCGATCTGTCTCTCTCTCTCCGATCTATCTCTCTCTCTCCGATCTGTCTCTCTCTCTCCGATCTGTCTCTCTCTCTCCGATCTGTCTCTCTCTCTCCGATCTGTCTCCCTCTCCGATCTGTCTCTCTCTCTCTTTCCGATTTGTCTCTCTGTCTCCGATCTGTCTCTCTGTCTCCGATCTGTGTCTCTCTCTCCGATCTGTCTCTCTCTCTCCGATCTGTCTCTCTCTCTCTTTCCGATCTGTCTCTCTCTCTCTTTCCGATCTGTCTCTCTGTCTCCGATCTGTCTCTCTCTCTCCGATCTGTCTCTCTCTCTCCGATCTGTCTCTCTGTCTCCGATCTGTCTCTCTCTCTCCGATCTGTCTCTCTCTCTCCGATCTGTCTCTCTTTCTCCGATCTGTCTCTCTCTCTCTCCAATCTGCCTCTCTCTCTCTCTTTCCCCGATCTGTCTCTCTCTCTCTCTCTCCGATCTGTCTCTCTGTCTCCGATCTGTCTCTCTCTCTCTCCGATCTGGTCTCTCTCCGATCTGTCTCTCTCTCTCCGATCTGTCTCTCTCTCTCTCCGATCTGTCTCTCTCTCTCCGATCTGTGTCTCTCTCTCCGATCTGTCTCTCTCTCTCCGATCTGCCTCTCTCTGATCAGTCTTCTCTCTCCTTGAACTGTCTCTCTCTCTCCGATCTGCCTCTCTCCGATCAGTCTTCTCTGTCTCCGATCAGTCTTCTCTGTCTCCGATCTGTCTCTCTCTCTCCGATCTGTCTCTCTCTCTCCGATCTGTCTCTCTCTCTCCGATCTATCTCTCTCTCTCCGATCTATCTCTCTCTCTCCGATCTGTCTCTCTCTCTCCGATCTGTCTCTCTCTCTCCGATCTGTCTCTCTCTCTCCGATCTGTCTCCCTCTCCGATCTGTCTCTCTCTCTCTTTCCGATTTGTCTCTCTGTCTCCGATCTGTCTCTCTGTCTCCGATCTGTGTCTCTCTCTCCGATCTGTCTCTCTCTCTCCGATCTGTCTCTCTCTCTCTTTCCGATCTGTCTCTCTCTCTCTTTCCGATCTGTCTCTCTCTCTCCGATCTGTCTCTCTCTCTCCGATCTGTCTCTCTCTCTCCGATCTGTCTCTCTGTCTCCGATCTGTCTCTCTCTCTCCGATCTGTCTCTCTCTCTCCGATCTGTCTCTCTCTCTCTCCAATCTGCCTCTCTCTCTCTCTTTCCCCGATCTGTCTCTCTCTCTCTCTCTCCGATCTGTCTCTCTGTCTCCGATCTGTCTCTCTCTCTCTCCGATCTGGTCTCTCTCCGATCTGTCTCTCTCTCTCCGATCTCTCTCTCTCTCTCCGATCTGTCTCTCTCTCTCTCCGATCTCTCTCTCTCTCTCTCTGATCTGTCTCTCTCTCTCCGATCTGTCTCTCTCTCTCCGATCTCTCTCTCTCTCTCCGATCTGTCTCTCTCTCTCCGATCTGCCTCTCTCTCTCCGAACTGTCTCCCTCTCTCTCCGATCTATCTCTCTCTCTCCAATCTGCCTCTCTCTCTCTCTTTCCCCGATCTGTCTCTCTCTCTCTCTCCGATCTGTCTCTCTATCTCCGATCTGTCTCTCTCTCCGATCTGTCTCTCTCTCTCCGATCTGTCTCTCTCTCTCCGATCTGTCTCTCTCTCTCCGATCTGTCTCTCTCTCCGATATGTCTCTCTCTCCGATCTGCCTCTCTCTCTCTCCGATCTGTCTCTCTCTCTCCGATCTGTCTCTCTCTCTCCGATCTGTCTCTCTCTCTCCGATCTGTCTCTCTCTCTCTCCGATCTGTCTCTCTCTCTCCGATCTGTCTCTCTCTCTCCGATCTGTCTCTCTCTCTCCGATCTGTCTCTCTCTCTCTGATCAGTCTTCTCTCTCCTTGAACTGTCTCTCTCTCTCCGATCTGCCTCTCTCCGATCTATCTCTCTCTCTCCGATCTATCTCTCTCTCTCCGATCTGTCTCTCTCTCTCCGATCTGTCTCTCTCTCTCCGATCTGTCTCCCTCTCCGATCTGTCTCTCTCTCTCTTTCCGATTTGTCTCTCTGTCTCCCATCTATCTCTCTCTCTCCGATCTGTCTCTCTCTCTCCGATCTGTCTCTCTCTCTCTTTCCGATCTGTCTCTCTCTCTCTTTCCGATCTGTCTCTCTGTCTCCGATCTGTCTCTCTCTCTCCGATCTGTCTCTCTCTCTCCGATCTGTCTCTCTGTCTCCGATCTGTCTCTCTCTCTCCGATCTGTCTCTCTCTCCGATCTGTCTCTCTCTCTCCGATCTGTCTCTCTCTCTCCGATCTGTCTCTCTCTCTCCGATCTGTCTCTCTCTCTCCGATCTGTCTCTCTCTCTCCGATCTGTCTCTCTCTCTCCGATCTGTCTCTCTCTCTCCGATCTGTCTCTCTCTCTCCGATCTGTCTCTCTCTCTCCGATCTGTCTCTCTCTCTCTCCGATCTGTCTCTCTCTCTCCGATCTGTCTCTCTCTCTCCGATCTGTCTCTCTCTCTCCGATCTGTCTCTCTCTCTCTGATCAGTCTTCTCTCTCCTTGAACTGTCTCTCTCTCTCCGATCTGCCTCTCTCCGATCTGTCTCTCTCTCTCTCCGATCTATCTCTCTCTCTCCGATCTATCTCTCTCTCTCCGATCTGTCTCTCTCTCTCCGATCTGTCTCTCTCTCTCCGATCTGTCTCCCTCTCCGATCTGTCTCTCTCTCTCTTTCCGATTTGTCTCTCTGTCTCCGATCTATCTCTCTCTCTCCGATCTGTCTCTCTCTCTCCGATCTGTCTCTCTCTCTCTTTCCGATCTGTCTCTCTCTCTCTTTCCGATCTGTCTCTCTGTCTCCGATCTGTCTCTCTCTCTCCGATCTGTCTCTCTCTCTCCGATCTGTCTCTCTGTCTCCGATCTGTCTCTCTCTCTCCGATCTGTCTCTCTCTCCGATCTGTCTCTCTCTCTCCGATCTGTCTCTCTCTCTCCGATCTGTCTCTCTCTCTCCGATCTGTCTCTCTCTCTCCGATCTGTCTCTCTCTCTCCGATCTGTCTCTCTCTCTCCGATCTGTCTCTCTCTCTCTCCAATCTGCCTCTCTCTCTCTCTTTCCCCGATCTGTCTCTCTCTCTCTCTCTCCGATCTGTCTCTCTGTCTCCGATCTGTCTCTCTCTCTCTCCGATCTGGTCTCTCTCCGATCTCTCTCTCTCTCTCTGATCTGTCTCTCTCTCTCCGATCTGTCTCTCTCTCTCCGATCTCTCTCTCTCTCTCCGATCTGTGTCTCTCTCTCCGATCTGCCTCTCTCTCTCCGATCTGTCTCTCTCTCTCCGATCTGTCTCTCTCTCCCCGATCTGCCTCTCTCTCTCCGATCTGTCTCTCTCTCTCCGATCTGTCTCTCTCTCTCCGATCTGTCTCTCTCTCCCCGATCTGTCTCTCTCTCTCCGATCTGTCTCTCTCTCTCTCCGATCTATCTCTCTCTCTCCAATCTGCCTCTCTCTCTCTCTTTCCCCGATCTGTCTCTCTCTCTCTCTCCGATCTGTCTCTCTATCTCCGATCTGTCTCTCTCTCTCTGATCAGTCTTCTCTCTCCTTGAACTGTCTCTCTCTCTCCGATCTGCCTCTCTCCGATCAGTCTTCTCTGTCTCCGATCAGTCTTCTCTGTCTCCGATCTGTCTCTCTCTCTCCGATCTGTCTCTCTCTCTCCGATCTGTCTCTCTCTCTCCGATCTGTCTCTCTCTCTCCGATCTATCTCTCTCTCTCCGATCTATCTCTCTCTCTCCGATCTGTCTCTCTCTCTCCGATCTGTCTCTCTCTCTCCGATCTGTCTCCCTCTCCGATCTGTCTCTCTCTCTCTTTCCGATTTGTCTCTCTGTCTCCGATCTGCCTCTCTGTCTCCGATCTGTCTCTCTCTCTCCGATCTGTCTCTCTCTCTCCGATCTGTCTCTCTCTCTCCGATCTGTCTCTCTCTCTCTCCGATCTCTCTCTCTCTCTCTCTGATCTGTCTCTCTCTCTCCGATCTGCCTCTCTCTCTCTCTTTCCCCGATCTGTCTCTCTCTCTCTCTCTCCGATCTGTCTCTCTGTCTCCGATCTGTCTCTCTCTCTCTCCGATCTGGTCTCTCTCCGATCTGTCTCTCTCTCTCCGATCTCTCTCTCTCTCTCCGATCTGTCTCTCTCTCTCTCCGATCTCTCTCTCTCTCTCTCTGATCTGTCTCTCTCTCTCCGATCTGTCTCTCTCTCTCCGATCTGTCTCTCTCTCTCCGATCTGTCTCTCTCTCTCTCCGATCTGTCTCTCTCTCTCCGATCTGTCTCTCTCTCTCCGATCTGTCTCTCTCTCTCTGATCAGTCTTCTCTCTCCTTGAACTGTCTCTCTCTCTCCGATCTGCCTCTCTCCGATCTGTCTCTCTCTCTCCGATCTATCTCTCTCTCTCCGATCTATCTCTCTCTCTCCGATCTGCCTCTCTCTCTCCGATCTGTCTCTCTCTCTCCGATCTGTCTCCCTCTCCGATCTGTCTCTCTCTCTCTTTCCGATTTGTCTCTCTGTCTCCGATCTATCTCTCTCTCTCCGATCTGTCTCTCTCTCTCTTTCCGATCTGTCTCTCTCTCTCTCTTTCCGATCTGTCTCTCTGTCTCCGATCTGTCTCTCTCTCTCCGATCTGTCTCTCTCTCTCCGATCTGTCTCTCTCTCTCCGATCTGTCTCTCTGTCTCCGATCTGTCTCTCTCTCTCCGATCTGTCTCTCTCTCTCCGATCTGTCTCTCTCTCTCCGATCTGTCTCTCTCTCTCCGATCTGTCTCTCTCTCTCTCCGATCTGTCTCTCTCTCTCCGATCTGTCTCTCTCTCTCCGATCTGTCTCTCTCTCTCCGATCTGTCTCTCTCTCTCTCCAATCTGCCTCTCTCTCTCTCTTTCCCCGATCTGTCTCTCTCTCTCTCTCTCCGATCTGTCTCTCTGTCTCCGATCTGTCTCTCTCTCTCTCCGATCTGGTCTCTCTCCGATCTCTCTCTCTCTCTCTGATCTGTCTCTCTCTCTCCGATCTCTCTCTCTCTCTCCGATCTGTCTCTCTCTCTCCGATCTGCCTCTCTCTCTCCGATCTGTCTCTCTCTCTCTCCGATCTATCTCTCTCTCTCCAATCTGCCTCTCTCTCTCTCTTTCCCCGATCTGTCTCTCTCTCTCTCTCCGATCTGTCTCTCTATCTCCGATCTGTCTCTCTCTCCGATCTGTCTCTCTCTCTCCGATCTGTCTCTCTCTCTCCGATCTGTCTCTCTCTCTCCGATCTGTCTCTCTCTCTCCGATCTGTCTCTCTCTCCGATCTGCCTCTCTCTCTCTCCGATCTGTCTCTCTCTCTCCGATCTGTCTCTCTCTCTCCGATCTGTCTCTCTCTCTCCGATCTGTCTCTTTCTCTCTCCGATCTGTCTCTCTCTCTCCGATCTGTCTCTCTCTCTCCGATCTGTCTCTCTCTCTCCGATCTGTCTCTCTCTCTCTCCGATCTGCCTCTCTCTCTCTCCGATCTGTCTCTCTCTCTCCGATCTGTCTCTCTCTCTCCGATCTGTCTCTCTCTCTCTCCGATCTGTCTCTCTCTCTCCGATCTGTCTCTCTCTCTCCAATCTGTCTCTCTCTCTCCGATCTGTCTCTCTCTCTCTCTCCGATCTGTCTCTCTCTCTCTCCGATCTGTCTCTCTCTCTCTCCGATCTGCCTCTCTCTCTCCGATCTGTCTCTCTCTCTCCGATCTGTCTCTCTCTCTCCGATCTGTCTCTCTCTCTCCGATCTGTCTCTCTCTCTCCGATCTGTCTCTCTCTCTCCGATCTGTCTCTCTCTCTCCGATCTGTCTCTCTCTCTCCGATCTGTCTCTCTCTCTCTCCGATCTGTCTCTCTCTCTCTCCGATCTGTCTCTCTCTCTCTCCGATCTGTCTCTCTCTCTCCGATCTGTCTCTCTCTCTCTCTCCGATCTGTCTCTCTCTCTCTCCGATCTGTCTCTCTCTCTCTCCGATCTGTCTCTCTCTCCGATCTGTCTCTCTCTCCGATCTGTCTCTCTCTCTCTCCGATCTGTGTCTCTCTCTCCGATCTGTCTCCCTCTCTCCGATCTGTCTCTCTCTCTCCGATCTGTCTCTCTCTCTCCGATCTGTCTCTCTCTCTCCGATCTGTCTCTCTCTCTCCGATCTGTCTCTCTCTCTCCGATCTGTCTCTCTCTCTCCGATCTGTCTCTCTCTCTCCGATCTGTCTCTCTCTCTCCGATCTGTCTCTCTCTCTCCGATCTGTCTCTCTCTCCGATCTGTCTCTCTCTCTCCGATCTGTCTCTCTCTCTCCGATCTGTCTCTCTCTCTCTCCGATCTGTCTCTCTCTGTCTCCGATCTGTCTCTCTCTCTCCGATCTGTCTCACTCTCTCTCCGATCTGTCTCTCTCTCTCCGATCTGTCTCTCTCTCTCCGATCTGTCTCTCTCTCTCCGATCTGTCTCTCTCTCTCCGATCTCTCTCTCTCTCTCCGATCTCTCTCTCTCTCTCTCCGATCTGTCTCTCTCTCTCTCCGATCTGTCTCTCTCTCCGATCTGTCTCTCTCTCTCTCCGATCTGTCTCTCTCTCTCTCCGATCTGTCTCTCTCTCCGATCTGTCTCTCTCTCTCCGATCTGTCTCTCTCTCCGATCTCTCTCTCTCTCTCCGATCTGTCTCTCTCTCTCTGATCTGCCTCTCTCTCTCCGATCTGTCTATCTCTCCGATCTGTCTGTCTCTCTCTCCGATCTGTCTCTCTCTCTCCGATCTGTCTCTCTCTCTCCGATCTGTCTCTCTCTCTCTCCGATCTGTCTCCCTCTCTCCGATCTGTGTCCCTCTCTCCGATCTGTCTCTCTCTCTCCGATCTCTCTCTCTCTCTCTCTCCAATCTGTCTCTCTCTCTCCGATCTGTCACTCTCTCTCTCTCCGATCTCTCTCTCTCTCTCTCTCCGATCTCTCTCTCTCTCCGATCTGTCTCTCTCTCTCCGATCTCTCTCTCTCTCCGATCTGTCTCTCTCTCTTCGATCTGTCTCTCTCTCTCCGATCTGTGTCTCTCTCTCCGATCTGTCTCTCTCTCTCTCCAATCTGTCTCTCTCTCTCCGATCTGTCACTCTCTCTCTCTCCGATCTCTCTCTCTCTCTCTCTCCGATCTCTCTCTCTCTCCGATCTCTCTCTCTCTCCGATCTGTCTCTCTCTCTCCGATCTGTCTCTCTCTCTCCGATCTCTCTCTCTCTCCGATCTGTCTCTCTCTCTTCGATCTGTCTCTCTCTCTCTGATCTGTGTCTCTCTCTCCGATCTGTCTCTCTCTCTCTCCGATCTGTCTCTCTCTCTCTGATCTGTCTCTCTCTCTCTCCGATCTGACTCTCTCTCTCCGATCTGTCTCTCTCTCTCTCCGATCGGTCTCTCTCTCTCTCCGATCTGTCTCTCTCTCTCCGATCTGTCTCTCTCTCTTCGATCTGTCTCTCTCTCTCTGATCTGTGTCTCTCTCTCCGATCTGTCTCTCTCTCTCTCCGATCGGTCTCTCTCTCTCTCCGATCTGTCTCTCTCTCCGATCTGTCTCTCTCTCTCTGATCTGTCTCTCTCTCTCTCCGATCTGACTCTCTCTCTCCGATCTGTCTCTCTCTCTCTCCGATCGGTCTCTCTCTCTCTCTCCGATCTGTCTCTCTCTCTCCGATCTGTCTCTCTCTCTCTCCGATCTGTCTCTCTCTCTCTCCGATCGGTCTCTCTCTCTCCGATCTGTCTCTCTCTCTCTCCGATCTGTCTCTCTCTCCGATCTGTCTCTCTCTCTCCGATCTGTCTCTCTCTCTCCGATCTGTCTCTCTCTCCGATCTGTCTCTCTCTCTCCGATCTGTCTCTCTCTCTCTCCGATCTGTCTCTCTCTCCGATCTGTCTCTCTCTCTCCGATCTGTCTCTCTCTCTCCGATCTGTCTCTCTCTCTCCGATCTGTCTCTCTCTCTCCGATCTGTCTCTCTCTCGCTCCGATCTGTCTCTCTCTCGCTCCAATCTGTCTCTCTCTCCGATCTGTCTCTCTCTCTTCGATCTGTCTCTCTCTCTCTCCGATCTGTCTCTCTCTCTCTCCGATCTGTCTCTCTCTCTCCGATCTGTGTCCCTCTCTCCGATCTGTCTCTCTCTCTCTCCGATCTGTCTCTCTCTCTTCGATCTGTCTCTCTCTCTCTCCGATCTGTCTCTCTCGCTCTGATCTGTCTCTCTCTCTCTCCGATCTGTCTCTCTCTCTCCGATCTGTCTCTCTCTCTCTCCGATCGGTCTCTCTCTCTCTCCGATCTGTCTCTCTCTCTCTGATCTGTCTCTCTCTCTCCGATCTGTCTCTCTCTCTCCGATCTGTCTCTCTCTCTCCGATCTGTCTCTCTCTCTCTCCGATCTGTCTCTCTCTCTCTCCGATCGGTCTCTCTCTCCGATCGGTCTCTCTCTCTCCGATCTGTCTCTCTCTCTCTCCGATCTGTCTCTCTCTCCGATGTGTGTCTCTCTCTCCGATCTGTCTCTCTCTCTCTCCGATCTGTCTCTCTCTCTCCGATCTGTCTCTCTCTCTCCGATCTGTCTCTCTCTCTCTCCGATCTGCCTCTCTCTCTCCGATCTGTCTCTCTCTCTCCGATCTGTCTCTCTCTCTCTCCGATCTGTCTCTCTCTCTCTCTCCGATCTGTCTCTCTCTCCGATCTGTCTCTCTCTCCGATCTGTCTCTCTCTCCGATCTGTCTCTCTCCGATCTGTCTCTCTCTCTCCGATCTGTCTCTCTCTCTCCGATCTGTCTCTCTCTCTCCGATCTGTCTCTCTCTCCGATCTGTCTCTCTCTCCGATCTGTCTCTCTCTCTCTCCGATCTGTCTCTCTCTCTCCGATCTGTCTCTCTCTCTCTCTCTCTCCGATCTGTCTCTCTCTCCGATCTCTCTCTCTCTCTCCGATCTGTCTCTCTCTCTCCGATCTGTCTCTCTCTCTCCGATCTGTCTCTCTCTCTCCGATCTGTCTCTCTCTCTCCGATCTGTCTCTCTCTCTCTCTCCGATCTGTCTCTCTCTCTCTCTCCGATCTGTCTCTCTCTCTCCGATCTCGCTCTCTTGCTCCGATCTGTCTCTCTCTCTCTCTCTCTCTCCGATCTGTCTCTCTCTCCGATCTCTCTCTCTCTCTCTCCGATCTCGCTCTCTCTCTCTCTCTCCGATCTGTCTCTCTCTCCGATCGGTCTCTCTCTCTCCGATCTGTCTCTCTCTCTCCGATCTGTCTCTCTCTCCGATCTGTCTCTCTCTCTCTCTCTGATCTGTCTCTCTCTCCGATCTGTCTCTCTCTCTCTCTCTCCGATCTGTCTCTCTCTCCGATCGGTCTCTCTCTCTCCGATCTGTCTCTCTCTCTCTCTGATCTGTGTCTCTCTCTCTCCGATCTGTCTCTCTCTCTCTCCGATCTGTCTCTCTCTCTCCGATCTGTCTCTCTCTCTCCGATCTGTCTCTCTCTCTCCGATCTGTCTCTCTCTCTCTCCGATCTGTCTCTCTCTCTCCGATCTGTCTCTCTCTCTCTCCGATCTGTCTCTCTCTCTCTCCGATCTGTCTCTCTCTCTCTCTCTGATCTGTCTCTCTCTCCGATCTGTCTCTCTCTCTCTCTCTCCGATCTGTCTCTCTCTCTGATCGGTCTCTCTCTCTCCGATCTGTCTCTCTCTCTCTCCGATCTGTGTCTCTCTCTCTCCGATCTGTGTCTCTCTCTGTCCGATCTGTCTCTCTCTCTCCGATCTGTCTCTCTCTCTCTCCGATCTGTCTCTCTCTCCGATCTGTCTCTCTCTCTCTCCGATCTGTCTCTCTCTCTCTCCGATCTGTGTCTCTCTCTCCGATCTGTCTCTCTCTCTCCGATCTGTCTCTCTCTCTCCGATCTGTCTCTCTCTCCGATCTGTCTCTCTCTCCGATCTGTCTCTCTCTCTCTCTCCGATCTGTCTCTCTCTCTCTCCGATCTGTCTCTCTCTCCGATCTCTCTCTCTCTCTCTCTGATCTGTCTCTCTCTCTCCGATCTGTCTCTCTCTCTCTCCGATCTGTCTCTCTCTCTCTCCGATCTGTCTCTCTCTCTCCGATCTGTCTCTCTCTCTCTCCGATCTGTCTCTCTCTCTCTCCGATCTGTCTCTCTCTCCGATCTGTCTCTCTCTCTCTCTCTCCGATCTGTCTCTCTCTCTGATCGGTCTCTCTCTCTCCGATCTGTCTCTCTCTCTCTCTGATCTGTCTCTCTCTCCGATCTGTGTCTCTCTCTCTCCGATCTGTCTCTCTCTCTCCGATCTGTCTCTCTCTCTCTCCGATCTGTCTCTCTCTCTCTCCGATCTGTCTCTCTCTCTCCGATCTGTCTCTCTCTCTCCGATCTGTCTCTCTCTCTCCGATCTGTCTCTCTCTCTCTCCGATCTGTCTCTCTCTCTCCGATCTGTCTCTCTCTCTCTCCGATCTGTCTCTCTCTCTCTCCGATCTGTCTCTCTCTCTCTCCGATCTGTCTCTCTCTCTCCGATCTGTCTCTCTCTCTCCGATCTGTCTCTCTCTCTCTCCGATCTGTCTCTCTCTCTCTCCGATCTGTCTCTCTCTCTCTCCGATCTGTCTCTCTCTCTCCGATCTGTCTCTCTCTCTCCGATCTGTCTCTCTCTCCGATCTGTCTCTCTCTCTCCGATCTGTCTCTCTCTCTCCGATCTGTCTCTCTCTCTCCGATCTGTCTCTCTCTCCGATCTGTCTCTCTCTCTCTCCGATCTGTCTCTCTCTCTACGATCTGTCTCTCTCTCTCCGATCTGTCTCTCTCTCTCCGATCTGTCTCTCTCTCTCCGATCTGTCTCCCTCTCTCCGTTCTGTCTCTCTCTCTCCGATCTGCCTCTCTCTCTCCGATCTGTCTCTCTCTCTCTCCGATCTGTCTCTCTCTCTCCGATCTGTCTCTCTCTCTCCGATCTGTCTCTCTCTCTCCGATCTGTCTCTCTCTCTCCGATCTGTCTCTCTCTCTCCGATCTGTCTCTCTCTCTCCGATCTGTCTCTCTCTCTCCGATCTGTCTCTCTCTCTCCGATCTGTCTCTCTCTCTCCGATCTGTCTCTCTCTCTCCGATCTGTCTCTCTCTCCGATCTGTCTCTCTCTCTCCGATCTGTCTCTCTCTCCGATCTGTCTCTCTCTCTCTCTCCGATCTGTCACTCTCTCTCCGATCTGTCTCTCTCTCTCCGATCTGTCTCTCTCTCTCTCCGATCTGTCTCTCTCTCTCTCCGATCTGTCTCTCTCTCTCTCTCTGATCTGTCTCTCTCTCCGATCTGTCTCTCTCTCTCTCTCTCCGATCTGTCTCTCTCTCTGATCGGTCTCTCTCTCTCCGATCTGTCTCTCTCTCTCTCTGATCTGTCTCTCTCTCTCTCCGATCTGTGTCTCTCTCTCTCCGATCTGTCTCTCTCTCTCCGATCTGTCTCTCTCTCTCTCCGATCTGTCTCTCTCTCTCTCCGATCTGTCTCTCTCTCTCTCCGATCTGTGTCTCTCTCTCCGATCTGTCTCTCTCTCTCCGATCTGTCTCTCTCTCTCCGATCTGTCTCTCTCTCCGATCTGTGTCTCTCTCCGATCTGTCTCTCTCTCTCTCCGATCTGTCTCTCTCTCCGATCTCTCTCTCTCTCTCTCTGATCTGTCTCTCTCTCTCCGATCTGTCTCTCTCTCTCTCCGATCTGTCTCTCTCTCTCTCCGATCTGTCTCTCTCTCTCCGATCTGTCTCTCTCTCTCTCCGATCTGTCTCTCTCTCTCTCCGATCTGTCTCTCTCTCTCTCTCTGATCTGTCTCTCTCTCTCTCTCTCCGATCTGTCTCTCTCTCTGATCGGTCTCTCTCTCTCCGATCTGTCTCTCTCTCTCTCTGATCTGTCTCTCTCTCTCTCCGATCTGTGTCTCTCTCTCTCCGATCTGTCTCTCTCTCTCTCCGATCTGTCTCTCTCTCTCTCCGATCTGTCTCTCTCTCTCTCCGATCTGTCTCTCTCTCTCCGATCTGTCTCTCTCTCCGATCTGTCTCTCTCTCTCCGATCTGTCTCTCTCTCTCTCCGATCTGTCTCTCTCTCTCCGATCTGTCTCTCTCTCTCTCTGATCTGTCTCTCTCTCTCTCCGATCTGTCTCTCTCTCTCCGATCTGTCTCTCTCTCTCTCCGATCTGTCTCTCTCTCTCTCCGATCTGTCTCTCTCTCTCTCCGATCTGTCTCTCTCTCTCCGATCTGTCTCTCTCTCTCCGATCTGTCTCTCTCTCTCCGATCTGTCTCTCTCTCTCCGATCTGTCTCTCTCTCTCCGATCTGTCTCTCTCTCCGATCTGTCTCTCTCTCTCTCCGATCTGTCTCTCTCTCTACGATCTGTCTCTCTCTCTCCGATCTGTCTCTCTCTCCGATCTGTCTCTCTCTCTCCGATCTGTCTCTCTCTCTCCGATCTGTCTCTCTCTCTCTCCGATCTGTCTCTCTCTCTACGATCTGTCTCTCTCTCTCCGATCTGTCTCTCTCTCCGATCTGTCTCTCTCTCTCCGATCTGTCTCTCTCTCCGATCTGTCTCTCTCTCTCCGATCTGTCTCTCTCTCTCCGATCTGTCTCTCTCTCTACGATCTGTCTCTCTCTCTCCGATCTGTCTCTCTCTCTCCGATCTGCCTCTCTCTCTCTCTCCGATCTGTCTCTCTCTCTCCGATCTGTCTCTCTCTCTCTCCGATCTGTCTCTCTCTCTCCGATCTGTCTCTCTCTCTCCGATCTGTCTCTCTCTCTCCGATCTGTCTCTCTCTCTCCGATCTCTCTCTCTCTCTCCGATCTCTCTCTCTCTCTCTCCGATCTGTCTCTCTCTCTCTCCGATCTGTCTCTCTCTCCGATCTGTCTCTCTCTCTCTCCGATCTGTCTCTCTCTCTCTCCGATCTGTCTCTCTCTCCGATCTGTCTCTCTCTCTCCGATCTGTCTCTCTCTCCGATCTCTCTCTCTCTCTCCGATCTGTCTCTCTCTCTCTGATCTGCCTCTCTCTCTCCGATCTGTCTATCTCTCCGATCTGTCTGTCTCTCTCTCCGATCTGTCTCTCTCTCTCCGATCTGTCTCTCTCTCTCCGATCTGTCTCTCTCTCTCTCCGATCTGTCTCCCTCTCTCCGATCTGTGTCCCTCTCTCCGATCTGTCTCTCTCTCTCCGATCTCTCTCTCTCTCTCTCTCCAATCTGTCTCTCTCTCTCCGATCTGTCACTCTCTCTCTCTCCGATCTCTCTCTCTCTCTCTCTCCGATCTCTCTCTCTCTCCGATCTGTCTCTCTCTCTCCGATCTCTCTCTCTCTCCGATCTGTCTCTCTCTCTTCGATCTGTCTCTCTCTCTCCGATCTGTGTCTCTCTCTCCGATCTGTCTCTCTCTCTCTCCAATCTGTCTCTCTCTCTCCGATCTGTCACTCTCTCTCTCTCCGATCTCTCTCTCTCTCTCTCTCCGATCTCTCTCTCTCTCCGATCTCTCTCTCTCTCCGATCTGTCTCTCTCTCTCCGATCTGTCTCTCTCTCTCCGATCTCTCTCTCTCTCCGATCTGTCTCTCTCTCTTCGATCTGTCTCTCTCTCTCTGATCTGTGTCTCTCTCTCCGATCTGTCTCTCTCTCTCTCCGATCTGTCTCTCTCTCTCTGATCTGTCTCTCTCTCTCTCCGATCTGACTCTCTCTCTCCGATCTGTCTCTCTCTCTCTCCGATCGGTCTCTCTCTCTCTCCGATCTGTCTCTCTCTCTCCGATCTGTCTCTCTCTCTTCGATCTGTCTCTCTCTCTCTGATCTGTGTCTCTCTCTCCGATCTGTCTCTCTCTCTCTCCGATCGGTCTCTCTCTCTCTCCGATCTGTCTCTCTCTCCGATCTGTCTCTCTCTCTCTGATCTGTCTCTCTCTCTCTCCGATCTGACTCTCTCTCTCCGATCTGTCTCTCTCTCTCTCCGATCGGTCTCTCTCTCTCTCTCCGATCTGTCTCTCTCTCTCCGATCTGTCTCTCTCTCTCTCCGATCTGTCTCTCTCTCTCTCCGATCGGTCTCTCTCTCTCCGATCTGTCTCTCTCTCTCTCCGATCTGTCTCTCTCTCCGATCTGTCTCTCTCTCTCCGATCTGTCTCTCTCTCTCCGATCTGTCTCTCTCTCCGATCTGTCTCTCTCTCTCCGATCTGTCTCTCTCTCTCTCCGATCTGTCTCTCTCTCCGATCTGTCTCTCTCTCTCCGATCTGTCTCTCTCTCTCCGATCTGTCTCTCTCTCTCCGATCTGTCTCTCTCTCTCCGATCTGTCTCTCTCTCGCTCCGATCTGTCTCTCTCTCGCTCCAATCTGTCTCTCTCTCCGATCTGTCTCTCTCTCTTCGATCTGTCTCTCTCTCTCTCCGATCTGTCTCTCTCTCTCTCCGATCTGTCTCTCTCTCTCCGATCTGTGTCCCTCTCTCCGATCTGTCTCTCTCTCTCTCCGATCTGTCTCTCTCTCTTCGATCTGTCTCTCTCTCTCTCCGATCTGTCTCTCTCGCTCTGATCTGTCTCTCTCTCTCTCCGATCTGTCTCTCTCTCTCCGATCTGTCTCTCTCTCTCTCCGATCGGTCTCTCTCTCTCTCCGATCTGTCTCTCTCTCTCTGATCTGTCTCTCTCTCTCCGATCTGTCTCTCTCTCTCCGATCTGTCTCTCTCTCTCCGATCTGTCTCTCTCTCTCTCCGATCTGTCTCTCTCTCTCTCCGATCGGTCTCTCTCTCCGATCGGTCTCTCTCTCTCCGATCTGTCTCTCTCTCTCTCCGATCTGTCTCTCTCTCCGATGTGTGTCTCTCTCTCCGATCTGTCTCTCTCTCTCTCCGATCTGTCTCTCTCTCTCCGATCTGTCTCTCTCTCTCCGATCTGTCTCTCTCTCTCTCCGATCTGCCTCTCTCTCTCCGATCTGTCTCTCTCTCTCCGATCTGTCTCTCTCTCTCTCCGATCTGTCTCTCTCTCTCTCTCCGATCTGTCTCTCTCTCCGATCTGTCTCTCTCTCCGATCTGTCTCTCTCTCCGATCTGTCTCTCTCCGATCTGTCTCTCTCTCTCCGATCTGTCTCTCTCTCTCCGATCTGTCTCTCTCTCTCCGATCTGTCTCTCTCTCCGATCTGTCTCTCTCTCCGATCTGTCTCTCTCTCTCTCCGATCTGTCTCTCTCTCTCCGATCTGTCTCTCTCTCTCTCTCTCTCCGATCTGTCTCTCTCTCCGATCTCTCTCTCTCTCTCCGATCTGTCTCTCTCTCTCCGATCTGTCTCTCTCTCTCCGATCTGTCTCTCTCTCTCCGATCTGTCTCTCTCTCTCCGATCTGTCTCTCTCTCTCTCTCCGATCTGTCTCTCTCTCTCTCTCCGATCTGTCTCTCTCTCTCCGATCTCGCTCTCTTGCTCCGATCTGTCTCTCTCTCTCTCTCTCTCTCCGATCTGTCTCTCTCTCCGATCTCTCTCTCTCTCTCTCCGATCTCGCTCTCTCTCTCTCTCTCCGATCTGTCTCTCTCTCCGATCGGTCTCTCTCTCTCCGATCTGTCTCTCTCTCTCCGATCTGTCTCTCTCTCCGATCTGTCTCTCTCTCTCTCTCTGATCTGTCTCTCTCTCCGATCTGTCTCTCTCTCTCTCTCTCCGATCTGTCTCTCTCTCCGATCGGTCTCTCTCTCTCCGATCTGTCTCTCTCTCTCTCTGATCTGTGTCTCTCTCTCTCCGATCTGTCTCTCTCTCTCTCCGATCTGTCTCTCTCTCTCCGATCTGTCTCTCTCTCTCCGATCTGTCTCTCTCTCTCCGATCTGTCTCTCTCTCTCTCCGATCTGTCTCTCTCTCTCCGATCTGTCTCTCTCTCTCTCCGATCTGTCTCTCTCTCTCTCCGATCTGTCTCTCTCTCTCTCTCTGATCTGTCTCTCTCTCCGATCTGTCTCTCTCTCTCTCTCTCCGATCTGTCTCTCTCTCTGATCGGTCTCTCTCTCTCCGATCTGTCTCTCTCTCTCTCCGATCTGTGTCTCTCTCTCTCCGATCTGTGTCTCTCTCTGTCCGATCTGTCTCTCTCTCTCCGATCTGTCTCTCTCTCTCTCCGATCTGTCTCTCTCTCCGATCTGTCTCTCTCTCTCTCCGATCTGTCTCTCTCTCTCTCCGATCTGTGTCTCTCTCTCCGATCTGTCTCTCTCTCTCCGATCTGTCTCTCTCTCTCCGATCTGTCTCTCTCTCCGATCTGTCTCTCTCTCCGATCTGTCTCTCTCTCTCTCTCCGATCTGTCTCTCTCTCTCTCCGATCTGTCTCTCTCTCCGATCTCTCTCTCTCTCTCTCTGATCTGTCTCTCTCTCTCCGATCTGTCTCTCTCTCTCTCCGATCTGTCTCTCTCTCTCTCCGATCTGTCTCTCTCTCTCCGATCTGTCTCTCTCTCTCTCCGATCTGTCTCTCTCTCTCTCCGATCTGTCTCTCTCTCCGATCTGTCTCTCTCTCTCTCTCTCCGATCTGTCTCTCTCTCTGATCGGTCTCTCTCTCTCCGATCTGTCTCTCTCTCTCTCTGATCTGTCTCTCTCTCCGATCTGTGTCTCTCTCTCTCCGATCTGTCTCTCTCTCTCCGATCTGTCTCTCTCTCTCTCCGATCTGTCTCTCTCTCTCTCCGATCTGTCTCTCTCTCTCCGATCTGTCTCTCTCTCTCCGATCTGTCTCTCTCTCTCCGATCTGTCTCTCTCTCTCTCCGATCTGTCTCTCTCTCTCCGATCTGTCTCTCTCTCTCTCCGATCTGTCTCTCTCTCTCTCCGATCTGTCTCTCTCTCTCTCCGATCTGTCTCTCTCTCTCCGATCTGTCTCTCTCTCTCCGATCTGTCTCTCTCTCTCTCCGATCTGTCTCTCTCTCTCTCCGATCTGTCTCTCTCTCTCTCCGATCTGTCTCTCTCTCTCCGATCTGTCTCTCTCTCTCCGATCTGTCTCTCTCTCCGATCTGTCTCTCTCTCTCCGATCTGTCTCTCTCTCTCCGATCTGTCTCTCTCTCTCCGATCTGTCTCTCTCTCCGATCTGTCTCTCTCTCTCTCCGATCTGTCTCTCTCTCTACGATCTGTCTCTCTCTCTCCGATCTGTCTCTCTCTCTCCGATCTGTCTCTCTCTCTCCGATCTGTCTCCCTCTCTCCGTTCTGTCTCTCTCTCTCCGATCTGCCTCTCTCTCTCCGATCTGTCTCTCTCTCTCTCCGATCTGTCTCTCTCTCTCCGATCTGTCTCTCTCTCTCCGATCTGTCTCTCTCTCTCCGATCTGTCTCTCTCTCTCCGATCTGTCTCTCTCTCTCCGATCTGTCTCTCTCTCTCCGATCTGTCTCTCTCTCTCCGATCTGTCTCTCTCTCTCCGATCTGTCTCTCTCTCTCCGATCTGTCTCTCTCTCTCCGATCTGTCTCTCTCTCCGATCTGTCTCTCTCTCTCCGATCTGTCTCTCTCTCCGATCTGTCTCTCTCTCTCTCTCCGATCTGTCACTCTCTCTCCGATCTGTCTCTCTCTCTCCGATCTGTCTCTCTCTCTCTCCGATCTGTCTCTCTCTCTCTCCGATCTGTCTCTCTCTCTCTCTCTGATCTGTCTCTCTCTCCGATCTGTCTCTCTCTCTCTCTCTCCGATCTGTCTCTCTCTCTGATCGGTCTCTCTCTCTCCGATCTGTCTCTCTCTCTCTCCGATCTGTCTCTCTCTCTCTCCGATCTGTGTCTCTCTCTCTCCGATCTGTCTCTCTCTCTCCGATCTGTCTCTCTCTCTCTCCGATCTGTCTCTCTCTCTCTCCGATCTGTCTCTCTCTCTCTCCGATCTGTCTCTCTCTCTCTCCGATCTGTGTCTCTCTCTCCGATCTGTCTCTCTCTCTCCGATCTGTCTCTCTCTCTCCGATCTGTCTCTCTCTCCGATCTGTCGTCTCTCTCCGATCTGTCTCTCTCTCTCTCCGATCTGTCTCTCTCTCCGATCTCTCTCTCTCTCTCTCTGATCTGTCTCTCTCTCTCCGATCTGTCTCTCTCTCTCTCCGATCTGTCTCTCTCTCTCTCCGATCTGTCTCTCTCTCTCCGATCTGTCTCTCTCTCTCTCCGATCTGTCTCTCTCTCTCTCCGATCTGTCTCTCTCTCTCTCTCTGATCTGTCTCTCTCTCTCTCTCTCCGATCTGTCTCTCTCTCTGATCGGTCTCTCTCTCTCCGATCTGTCTCTCTCTCTCTCTGATCTGTCTCTCTCTCTCTCCGATCTGTGTCTCTCTCTCTCCGATCTGTCTCTCTCTCTCTCCGATCTGTCTCTCTCTCTCTCCGATCTGTCTCTCTCTCTCTCCGATCTGTCTCTCTCTCTCCGATCTGTCTCTCTCTCCGATCTGTCTCTCTCTCTCCGATCTGTCTCTCTCTCTCTCCGATCTGTCTCTCTCTCTCCGATCTGTCTCTCTCTCTCTCTGATCTGTCTCTCTCTCTCTCCGATCTGTCTCTCTCTCTCCGATCTGTCTCTCTCTCTCCGATCTGTCTCTCTCTCTCTCCGATCTGTCTCTCTCTCTCTCCGATCTGTCTCTCTCTCTCTCCGATCTGTCTCTCTCTCTCCGATCTGTCTCTCTCTCTCCGATCTGTCTCTCTCTCTCCGATCTGTCTCTCTCTCTCCGATCTGTCTCTCTCTCTCCGATCTGTCTCTCTCTCCCGATCTGTCTCTCTCTCTCTCCGATCTGTCTCTCTCTCTACGATCTGTCTCTCTCTCTCCGATCTGTCTCTCTCTCCGATCTGTCTCTCTCTCTCCGATCTGTCTCTCTCTCTCCGATCTGTCTCTCTCTCTCTCCGATCTGTCTCTCTCTCTACGATCTGTCTCTCTCTCTCCGATCTGTCTCTCTCTCCGATCTGTCTCTCTCTCTCCGATCTGTCTCTCTCTCCGATCTGTCTCTCTCTCTCCGATCTGTCTCTCTCTCTCCGATCTGTCTCTCTCTCTACGATCTGTCTCTCTCTCTCCGATCTGTCTCTCTCTCTCCGATCTGCCTCTCTCTCTCTCTCCGATCTGTCTCTCTCTCTCCGATCTGTCTCTCTCTCTCTCCGATCTGTCTCTCTCTCTCCGATCTGTCTCTCTCTCTCTCCGATCTGTCTCTCTCTCTCCGATCTGTCTCCCTCTCTCCGTTCTGTCTCTCTCTCTCCGATCTGTCTCTCTCTCTCCGATCTGTCTCCCTCTCTCCGTTCTGTCTCTCTCTCTCCGATCTGTCTCTCTCTCTCCGATCTGTCTCTCTCTCTCTCCGATCTGTCTCTCTCTCTCTCCGATCTGTCTCTCTCTCTCCGATCTGTCTCTCTCTCTCCGATCTGTCTCTCTCTCTCTCTCCGATCTGTCTCTCTCTCTCCGATCTGTCTCTCTCTCCGATCTGTCTCTCTCTCCGATCTGTCTCTCTCTCTCCGATCTGTCTCTCTCTCTCCGATCTGTCTCTCTCTCTCCGATCTGTCTCTCTCTCTCCGATCTGTCTCTCTCTCTCCGATCTGTCTCTCTCTCTCCGATCTGGGTCTCTCTCTCCGATCTGTCTCTCTCTCTCCGATCTGTCTCTCTCTCTCCGATCTGTCTCTCTCTCCGATCTGTCTCTCTCTCTCCGATCTGTCTCTCTCTCTCCGATCTCTCTCTCTCTCTCCGATCTGTCTCTCTCTCTCTCCGATCTGTCTCTCTCTCTCCGATCTCTCTCTCTCTCTCCGATCTGTCTCTCTCTCCGATCTGTCTCTCTCTCCGATCTGACTCTCTCTCTCTCCGATCTGTCTCTCTCTCTCCGATCTCTCTCTCTCTCTCCGATCTGTCTCTCTCTCTCTCCGATCTGTCTCTCTCTCTCTCCGATCTGTCTCTCTCTCTCTCCGATCTGTCTCTCTCTCTCCGATCTGTCTCTCTCTCTCTCCGATCTGTCTCTCTCTCTCTCCGATCTGTCTCTATCTCTCCGATCTGTCTCTCTCTCTCCGATCTGTCTCTCTCTCTCTCCGATCTCTCTCTCTCTCTCTCCGATCGGTCTCTCTCTCTCTCCGATCTGTCTCTCTCTCTCCGATCTGTCTCTCTCTCTCTCCGATCTGTCTCTCTCTCTGATCTGTCTCTCTCTCTCCGATCTGTCTCTCTCTCCGATCTGTCTCTCTCTCTCCGATCTGTCTCTCTCTCTCCGATCTGTCTCTCTCTCCGATCTGTCTCTCTCTCTCCGATCTGTCTCTCTCTCTCCGATCTGTCTCTCTCTCTCTGATCTGTCTCTCTCTCTCCGATCTGTCTCTCTCTCTCTCCGATCTGTCTCTCTCTCTCCGATCTGTCTCTCTCTCTCCGATCTGTCTCTCTCTCTCCGATCTGTCTCTCTCTCTCTGATCTGTCTCTCTCTCTCCGATCTGTCTCTCTCTCTCTCCGATCTGTCTCTCTCTCTCCGATCTGTCTCTCTCTCTCTCTGATCTGTCTCTCTCTCTCCGATCTGTCTCTCTCTCTCTCCGATCTGTCTCTCTCTCTCTCTCCGATCTGTCTCTCTCTCTCTGATCTGTCTC
Source organism: Scyliorhinus torazame (assembly GCF_047496885.1). Taxonomy (NCBI): domain Eukaryota; kingdom Metazoa; phylum Chordata; class Chondrichthyes; order Carcharhiniformes; family Scyliorhinidae; genus Scyliorhinus; species Scyliorhinus torazame. The sequence continues at coordinate 50,631 of NW_027308998.1, forward strand.
TCTCTCTCTCTCCGATCTGTCTCTCTCTCTCCGATCTGTCTCTCTCTCTCCGATCTGTCTCTCTCTCTCCGATCTGTCTCTCTCTCTCCGATCTGTCTCTCTCTCTCCGATCTGTCTCTCTCTCCGATCTGTCTCTCTCTCTCTCCGATCTGATCTCTCTCTCTCCGATCTGTCTCTCTCTCCGATCTCTCTCTCTCTCTCTGATCTGTCTCTCTCTCTCTCTCCGATCTGTCTCTCTCTCTCCGATCTGTCTCTCTCTCTCTCCGATCTGTCTCCCTCTCTCCGATCTGTCTCTCTCTCTCTCCGATCTGTCTCTCTCTCCGATCTGTCTCTCTCTCTCTCTCCGATCTGTCTCTCTCTCTCCGATCTGTCTCTCTCTCTCCGATCTGTCTCTCTCTCCGATCTGTCTCTCTCTCTCTCCGATCTGTCTCTCTCTCTCTCCGATCTGTCTCTCTCTCTCCGATCTGTCTCTCTCTCTCTCTCCGATCTGTCTCTCTCTCTCCGATCTGTCTCTCTCTCCGATCTGTCTCTCTCTCTCCGATCTGTCTCTCTCTCTCTCCGATCTGTCTCTGTCTCCGATCTGTCTCTCTCTCTCCGATCTGTCTGTCTCTCTCCGATCTGTCTCTCTCTCTCTCCGATCGGTCTCTCTCTCTCTCCGATCTGTCTCTCTCTCTCCGATCTGTCTCTCTCTCTCCGATCTGTCTCGCTCTCTCTCCAATCTGTCTCTCTCTCTCTCTCCGATCTGTCTCTCTCTCCCCGATCTGTCTCTCTCTCTCATCCGATCTGTCTCTCTCTCTCTCTCCGATCTGTCTCTCTCTCTCTCCGATCTGTCTCTCTCTCTCTCTCCGATCTGTCTCTCTCTCTCCGATCTGTCTCTCTCTCTCCGATCTGTCTCTCTCTCTCTCCGATCTGTCTCTCTCTCTCTCCGATCTGTCTCTCTCTCTCCGATCGGTCTCTCTCTCTCCGATCTGTCTCTCTCTCTTCGATCTGTCTCTCTCTCTCTCCGATCTGTCTCTCTCGCTCTGATCTGTCTCTCTCTCTCTCCGATCTGTCTCTCTCTCTCCGATCTGTCTCTCTCTCTCTCCGATCGGTCTCTCTCTCTCTCCGATCTGTCTCTCTCTCTCTGATCTGTCTCTCTCTCTCCGATCTGTCTCTCTCTCTCCGATCTGTCTCTCTCTCTCCGATCTGTCTCTCTCTCTCTCCGATCTGTCTCTCTCTCTCTCCGATCGGTCTCTCTCTCCGATCGGTCTCTCTCTCTCCGATCTGTCTCTCTCTCTCTCCGATCTGTCTCTCTCTCCGATGTGTGTCTCTCTCTCCGATCTGTCTCTCTCTCTCTCCGATCTGTCTCTCTCTCTCCGATCTGTCTCTCTCTCTCCGATCTGTCTCTCTCTCTCTCCGATCTGCCTCTCTCTCTCCGATCTGTCTCTCTCTCTCCGATCTGTCTCTCTCTCTCTCCGATCTGTCTCTCTCTCTCTCTCCGATCTGTCTCTCTCTCCGATCTGTCTCTCTCTCCGATCTGTCTCTCTCTCCGATCTGTCTCTCTCCGATCTGTCTCTCTCTCTCCGATCTGTCTCTCTCTCTCCGATCTGTCTCTCTCTCTCCGATCTGTCTCTCTCTCCGATCTGTCTCTCTCTCCGATCTGTCTCTCTCTCTCTCCGATCTGTCTCTCTCTCTCCGATCTGTCTCTCTCTCTCTCTCTCTCCGATCTGTCTCTCTCTCCGATCTCTCTCTCTCTCTCCGATCTGTCTCTCTCTCTCCGATCTGTCTCTCTCTCTCCGATCTGTCTCTCTCTCTCCGATCTGTCTCTCTCTCTCCGATCTGTCTCTCTCTCTCTCTCCGATCTGTCTCTCTCTCTCTCTCCGATCTGTCTCTCTCTCTCCGATCTCGCTCTCTTGCTCCCGATCTGTCTCTCTCTCTCTCTCTCTCTCCGATCTGTCTCTCTCTCCGATCTCTCTCTCTCTCTCTCCGATCTCGCTCTCTCTCTCTCTCTCCGATCTGTCTCTCTCTCCGATCGGTCTCTCTCTCTCCGATCTGTCTCTCTCTCTCCGATCTGTCTCTCTCTCCGATCTGTCTCTCTCTCTCTCTCTGATCTGTCTCTCTCTCCGATCTGTCTCTCTCCTCTCTCTCTCCGATCTGTCTCTCTCTCCGATCGGTCTCTCTCTCTCCGATCTGTCTCTCTCTCTCTCTGATCTGTGTCTCTCTCTCTCCGATCTGTCTCTCTCTCTCTCCGATCTGTCTCTCTCTCTCCGATCTGTCTCTCTCTCTCCGATCTGTCTCTCTCTCTCCGATCTGTCTCTCTCTCTCTCCGATCTGTCTCTCTCTCTCCGATCTGTCTCTCTCTCTCTCCGATCTGTCTCTCTCTCTCTCCGATCTGTCTCTCTCTCTCTCTGATCTGTCTCTCTCTCCGATCTGTCTCTCTCTCTCTCTCTCCGATCTGTCTCTCTCTCTGATCGGTCTCTCTCTCTCCGATCTGTCTCTCTCTCTCTCCGATCTGTGTCTCTCTCTCTCCGATCTGTGTCTCTCTCTGTCCGATCTGTCTCTCTCTCCTCCGATCTGTCTCTCTCTCTCTCCGATCTGTCTCTCTCTCCGATCTGTCTCTCTCTCTCTCCGATCTGTCTCTCTCTCTCTCCGATCTGTGTCTCTCTCTCCGATCTGTCTCTCTCTCTCCGATCTGTCTCTCTCTCTCCGATCTGTCTCTCTCTCCGATCTGTCTCTCTCTCCGATCTGTCTCTCTCTCTCTCTCCGATCTGTCTCTCTCTCTCTCCGATCTGTCTCTCTCTCCGATCTCTCTCTCTCTCTCTCTGATCTGTCTCTCTCTCTCCGATCTGTCTCTCTCTCTCTCCGATCTGTCTCTCTCTCTCTCCGATCTGTCTCTCTCTCTCCGATCTGTCTCTCTCTCTCTCCGATCTGTCTCTCTCTCTCTCCGATCTGTCTCTCTCTCCGATCTGTCTCTCTCTCTCTCTCTCCGATCTGTCTCTCTCTCTGATCGGTCTCTCTCTCTCCGATCTGTCTCTCTCTCTCTCTGATCTGTCTCTCTCTCCGATCTGTGTCTCTCTCTCTCCGATCTGTCTCTCTCTCTCCGATCTGTCTCTCTCTCTCTCCGATCTGTCTCTCTCTCTCTCCGATCTGTCTCTCTCTCTCCGATCTGTCTCTCTCTCTCCGATCTGTCTCTCTCTCTCGATCTGTCTCTCTCTCTCTCCGATCTGTCTCTCTCTCTCCGATCTGTCTCTCTCTCTCTCCGATCTGTCTCTCTCTCTCTCCGATCTGTCTCTCTCTCTCTCCGATCTGTCTCTCTCTCTCCGATCTGTCTCTCTCTCTCCGATCTGTCTCTCTCTCTCTCCGATCTGTCTCTCTCTCTCTCCGATCTGTCTCTCTCTCTCTCCGATCTGTCTCTCTCTCTCCGATCTGTCTCTCTCTCTCCGATCTGTCTCTCTCTCCGATCTGTCTCTCTCTCTCCGATCTGTCTCTCTCTCTCCGATCTGTCTCTCTCTCTCCGATCTGTCTCTCTCTCCGATCTGTCTCTCTCTCTCTCGATCTGTCTCTCTCTCTCCGATCTGTCTCTCTCTCTCCGATCTGTCTCTCTCTCTCCGATCTGTCTCTCTCTCTCTCCGATCTGTCTCCCTCTCTCCGTTCTGTCTCTCTCTCTCCGATCTGCTCTCTCTCTCCGATCTGTCTCTCTCTCTCTCCGATCTGTCTCTCTCTCTCTCTCTCGATCTGTCTCTCTCTCTCCGATCTGTCTCTCTCTCTCCGATCTGTCTCTCTCTCTCCGATCTGTCTCTCTCTCTCCGATCTGTCTCTCTCTCTCCGATCTGTCTCTCTCTCCTCCGATCTGTCTCTCTCTCTCCGATCTGTCTCTCTCTCTCCGATCTGTCTCTCTCTCTCCGATCTGTCTCTCTCTCTCCGATCTGTCTCTCTCTCTCCGATCTGTCTCTCTCTCTCTCTCCGATCTGTCTCTCTCTCTCCGATCTGTCTCTCTCTCTCCGATCTGTCTCTCTCTCTCTCCGATCTGTCTCTCTCTCTCCGATCTGTCTCTCTCTCTCTCTCTGATCTGTCTCTCTCTCTCCGATCTGTCTCTCTCTCTCTCTCTCCGATCTGTCTCTCTCTCTCGATCTGTCTCTCTCTCTCCGATCTGTCTCTCTCTCTCTCTGATCTGTCTCTCTCTCTCTCCGATCTGTGTCTCTCTCTCTCCGATCTGTCTCTCTCTCTCCGATCTGTCTCTCTCTCTCTCCGATCTGTCTCTCTCTCTCTCCGATCTGTCTCTCTCTCTCTCCGATCTGTCTCTCTCTCTCGATCTGTCTCTCTCTCTCCGATCTGTCTCTCTCTCTCCGATCTGTCTCTCTCTCCGATCTGTCTCTCTCTCTCCGATCTGTCTCTCTCTCTCTCCGATCTGTCTCTCTCTCTCCGATCTGTCTCTCTCTCTCTCTCGATCTGTCTCTCTCTCTCCGATCTGTCTCTCTCTCTCTCCGATCTGTCTCTCTCTCTCTCCGATCTGTCTCTCTCTCTCCGATCTGTCTCTCTCTCTCTCCGATCTGTCTCTCTCTCTCTCCGATCTGTCTCTCTCTCTCTCTCGATCTGTCTCTCTCTCTCTCTCCGATCTGTCTCTCTCTCTCCGATCTGTCTCTCTCTCTCCGATCTGTCTCTCTCTCTCTCCTGATCTGTCTCTCTCTCTCCGATCTGTGTCTCTCTCTCTCCGATCTGTCTCTCTCTCTCTCCGATCTGTCTCTCTCTCTCTCCGATCTGTCTCTCTCTCTCTCCGATCTGTCTCTCTCTCTCCGATCTGTCTCTCTCTCCGATCTGTCTCTCTCTCTCCGATCTGTCTCTCTCTCTCTCCGATCTGTCTCTCTCTCTCCGATCTGTCTCTCTCTCTCTCTGATCTGTCTCTCTCTCTCCGATCTGTCTCTCTCTCTCCGATCTGTCTCTCTCTCTCCGATCTGTCTCTCTCTCTCTCCGATCTGTCTCTCTCTCTCTCCGATCTGTCTCTCTCTCTCCGATCTGTCTCTCTCTCTCCGATCTGTCTCTCTCTCTCCGATCTGTCTCTCTCTCTCCGATCTGTCTCTCTCTCTCCGATCTGTCTCTCTCTCTCCGATCTGTCTCTCTCTCCGATCTGTCTCTCTCTCTCTCCGATCTGTCTCTCTCTCTCCGATCTGTCTCTCTCTCTCCGATCTGTCTCTCTCTCTCCGATCTGTCTCTCTCTCTCCGATCTGTCTCTCTCTCTCCGATCTGTCTCTCTCTCTCTCCGATCTGTCTCTCTCTCTCCGATCTGTCTCTCTCTCTCCGATCTGTCTCTCTCTCTCCGATCTGTCTCTCTCTCTCCGATCTGTCTCTCTCTCTCCGATCTGTCTCTCTCTCTCCGATCTGTCTCTCTCTCTCTCCGATCTGTCTCTCTCTCTCCGATCTGTCTCTCTCTCTCCGATCTGTCTCTCTCTCTCCGATCTGTCTCTCTCTCTCCGATCTGTCTCTCTCTCTCCGATCTGTCTCTCTCTCTCCGATCTGTCTCTCTCTCTCCGATCTGTCTCTCTCTCTCTCCGATCTGTCTCTCTCTCTCCGATCTGTCTCTCTCTCTCCGATCTGTCTCTCTCTCTCCGATCTGTCTCTCTCTCTCCGATCTGTCTCTCTCTCTCCGATCTGTCTCTCTCTCTCCGATCTGTCTCTCTCTCTCCGATCTGTCTCTCTCTCTCCGATCTGTCTCTCTCTCTCCGATCTGTCTCTCTCTCTCCGATCTGTCTCTCTCTCTCCGATCTGTCTCTCTCTCTCTCCGATCTGTCTCTCTCTCTCTCCGATCTGTCTCTCTCTCTCCGATCTGTCTCTCTCTCTCTCGATCTGTCTCTCTCTCTCCGATCTGTCTCTCTCTCTCTCTCCGATCTGTCTCTCTCTCTCCGATCTGTCTCTCTCTCTCCGATCTGTCTCTCTCTCTCTCCGATCTGTCTCTCTCTCTCTCCGATCTGTCTCTCTCTCTCCGATCTGTCTCTCTCTCTCCGATCTGTCTCTCTCTCTCCGATCTGCTCTCTCTCTCTCCGATCTGTCTCTCTCTCTCTCCGATCTGTCTCTCTCTCTCTCCGATCTGTCTCTCTCTCTCTCCGATCTGTCTCTCTCTCTCTCCGATCTGTCTCTCTCTCTCCGATCTGTCTCTCTCTCTCTCCGATCTGTCTCTCTCTCTCCGATCTGTCTCTCTCTCTCGATCTGTCTCTCTCTCCGATCTGTCTCTCTCTCTCTCCGATCTGTCTCTCTCTCTCCGATCTGTCTCTCTCTCTCTCTCCGATCTGTCTCTCTCTCTCTCCGATCTGTCTCTCTCTCTCTCCGATCTGTCTCTCTCTCTCCGATCTGTCTCTCTCTCTCTCCGATCTGTCTCTCTCTCTCTCCGATCTGTCTCTCTCTCTCCGATCTGTCTCTCTCTCTCCGATCTGTCTCTCTCTCTCCGATCTGTCTCTCTCTCTCTCCGATCTGTCTCTCTCTCTCTCCGATCTGTCTCTCTCTCTCCGATCTGTCTCTCTCTCTCCGATCTGTCTCTCTCTCTCGATCTGTCTCTCTCTCTCCGATCTGTCTCTCTCTCTCCGATCTGTCTCTCTCTCTCCGATCTGTCTCTCTCTCTCCGATCTGTCTCTCTCTCTCCGATCTGTCTCTCTCTCTCCGATCTGTCTCTCTCTCTCCGATCTGTCTCTCTCTCTCTCGATCTGTCTCTCTCTCTCCGATCTGTCTCTCTCTCTCCGATCTGTCTCTCTCTCTCCGATCTGTCTCTCTCTCTCCGATCTGTCTCTCTCTCTCTCGATCTGTCTCTCTCTCTCTCCGATCTGTCTCTCTCTCTCCGATCTGTC